>NC_134361.1:231223960-231506460 GCF_048569485.1 Anomaloglossus baeobatrachus
AGCAGTGCTGAGTGTGTATGTGTAGCAGAGCTGAGTGTGTATGTGTAGCAGAGCTGAGTGTGTATGTGTAGCAGAGCTGAGTGTGTATGTATAGCAGAGCTGAGTGTGTATGTATAGCAGAGCTGAGTGTGTATGTGTAGCAGAGCTGAGTGTGTATGTGTAGCAGAGCTGAGTGTGCATGTATAGCAGAGCTGAGTGTGTATGTATAGCAGAGCTGAGTGTGTATGTATAGCAGAGCTGAGTGTGTATGTGTAGCAGTGCTGAGTGTGTATGTATAGCAGAGCTGAGTGTGTATGTGTAGCAGAGCTGAGTGTGTATGTGTAGCAGAGCTGAGTGTGTATGTATAGCAGAGCTGAGTGTGTATGTATAGCAGAGCTGAGTGTGTATGTATAGCAGAGCTGAGTGTGTATGTATAGCAGAGCTGAGTGTGTATGTGTAGCAGAGCTGAGTGTGTATGTATAGCAGAGCTGAGTGTGTATGTGTAGCAGTGCTGAGTGTGTATGTGTAGCAGAGCTGAGTGTGTATGTGTAGCAGAGCTGAGTGTGTATGTATAGCAGAGCTGAGTGTGTATGTATAGCAGAGCTGAGTGTGTATGTATAGCAGAGCTGAGTGTGTATGTATAGCAGAGCTGAGTGTGTATGGGTAGCAGAGCTGAGTGTGTATGTGTAGCAGTGCTGAGTGTGTATGTGTAGCAGAGCTGAGTGTGTATGTGTAGCAGAGCTGAGTGTGTATGTGTAGCAGTGCTGAGTGTGTATGTGTAGCAGAGCTGAGTGTGTATGTATAGCAGTGCTGAGTGTGTATGTGTAGCAGAGCTGAGTGTGTATGTATAGCAGAGCTGAGTGTGTATGTATAGCAGAGCTGAGTGTGTATGTATAGCAGAGCTGAGTGTGTATGTGTAGCAGAGCTGAGTGTGTATGTGTAGCAGTGCTGAGTGTGTATGTGTAGCAGAGCTGAGTGTGTATGTGTAGCAGAGCTGAGTGTGTATGTATAGCAGAGCTGAGTGTGTATGTATAGCAGAGCTGAGTGTGTATGTGTAGCAGAGCTGAGTGTGTATGTGTAGCAGAGCTGAGTGTGTATGTATAGCAGAGCTGAGTGTGTATGTATAGCAGAGCTGAGTGTGTATGTATAGCAGAGCTGAGTGTGTATGTGTAGCAGAGCTGAGTGTGTATGTATAGCAGAGCTGAGTGTGTATGTGTAGCAGAGCTGAGTGTGTATGTGTAGCAGAGCTGAGTGTGTATGTGTAGCAGAGCTGAGTGTGTATGTGTAGCAGTGCTGAGTGTGTATGTGTAGCAGAGCTGAGTGTGTATGTATAGCAGTGCTGAGTGTGTATGTGTAGCAGAGCTGAGTGTGTATGTGTAGCAGAGCTGAGTGTGTATGTGTAGCAGAGCTGAGTGTGTATGTATAGCAGAGCTGAGTGTGTATGTATAGCAGAGCTGAGTGTGTATGTGTAGCAGAGCTGAGTGTGTATGTGTAGCAGAGCTGAGTGTGCATGTATAGCAGAGCTGAGTGTGTATGTATAGCAGAGCTGAGTGTGTATGTATAGCAGAGCTGAGTGTGTATGTGTAGCAGTGCTGAGTGTGTATGTATAGCAGAGCTGAGTGTGTATGTGTAGCAGAGCTGAGTGTGTATGTGTAGCAGAGCTGAGTGTGTATGTATAGCAGAGCTGAGTGTGTATGTATAGCAGAGCTGAGTGTGTATGTATAGCAGAGCTGAGTGTGTATGTATAGCAGAGCTGAGTGTGTATGTGTAGCAGAGCTGAGTGTGTATGTATAGCAGAGCTGAGTGTGTATGTGTAGCAGTGCTGAGTGTGTATGTGTAGCAGAGCTGAGTGTGTATGTGTAGCAGTGCTGAGTGTGTATGTATAGCAGAGCTGAGTGTGTATGTATAGCAGAGCTGAGTGTGTATGTATAGCAGAGCTGAGTGTGTATGTATAGCAGTGCTGAGTGTGTATGTATAGCAGAGCTGAGTGTGTATGTGTAGCAGAGCTGAGTGTGTATGTGTAGCAGAGCTGAGTGTGTATGTGTAGCAGAGCTGAGTGTGTATGTGTAGCAGTGCTGAGTGTGTATGTGTAGCAGAGCTGAGTGTGTATGTATAGCAGTGCTGAGTGTGTATGTATAGCAGAGCTGAGTGTGTATGTATAGCAGAGCTGAGTGTGTAAGTGTAGGAGAGCTGAGTGTGTGTTCATATAGCACAGTTATGTTTCCATGTAGCAGAGTTGTGTAGATGTAGCAGAGCTGAGTTTGTATGTGTAGCAGAGCTGAGTGTGTATGTATAGCAGAGCTGAGTGTGTATGTGTAGCAGAGCTGAGTGTGTGTTCATATAGCACAGTTATGTTTCCATGTAGCAGAGTTGTGTAGATGTAGCAGAGCTGAGTGTGTATGTGTAGCAGTGCTGAGTGTGTATGTGTAGCAGTGCTGAGTGTGTATGTGTAGCAGAGCTGAGTGTGTATGTATAGCAGAGCTGAGTTTGTATGTGTAGCAGAGCTGAGTTTGTATGTGTAGCAGAGCTGAGTGTGTATGTATAGCAGAGCTGAGTGTGTATGTGTAGCAGTGCTGAGTGTGTATGTGTAGCAGAGCTGAGTGTGTATGTATAGCAGAGCTGAGTGTGTATGTATAGCAGAGCTGAGTTTGTATGTGTAGCAGAGCTGAGTGTGTATGTATAGCAGAGCTGAGTGTGTATGTGTAGCAGAGCTGAGTGTGTATGTATAGCAGAGCTGAGTGTGTATGTGTAGCAGAGCTGAGTGTGTATGTGTAGCAGAGCTGAGTGTGTATGTATAGCAGAGCTGAGTGTGTATGTGTAGCAGAGCTGAGTGTGCATGTGTAGCAGAGCTGAGTGTGTATGTGTAGCAGAGCTGAGTGTGTATGTATAGCAGTGCTGAGTGTGTATGTGTAGCAGAGCTGAGTGTGTATGTATAGCAGTGCTGAGTGTGTATGTATAGCAGAGCTGAGTGTGTATGTGTAGCAGTGCTGAGTGTGTATGTGTAGCAGTGCTGAGTGTGTATGTGTAGCAGTGCTGAGTGTGTATGTGTAGCAGAGCTGAGTGTGTATGTGTAGCAGTGCTGAGTGTGTATGTGTAGCAGAGCTGAGTGTGTATGTATAGCAGAGCTGAGTGTGTATGTGTAGCAGTGCTGAGTGTGTATGTATAGCAGAGCTGAGTGTGTATGTGTAGCAGAGCTGAGTGTGTATGTATAGCAGAGCTGAGTGTGTATGTGTAGCAGAGCTGAGTGTGTATGTATAGCAGAGCTGAGTGTGTATGTGTAGCAGTGCTGAGTGTGTATGTGTAGCAGAGCTGAGTGTGTATGTGTAGCAGAGCTGAGTGTGTATGTATAGCAGAGCTGAGTGTGTATGTATAGCAGTGCTGAGTGTGTATGTATAGCAGTGCTGAGTGTGTATGTGTAGCAGAGCTGAGTGTGTATGTGTAGCAGGGCTGAGTGTGTATGTATAGCAGTGCTGAGTGTGTATGTATAGCAGAGCTGAGTGTGTATGTATAGCAGTGCTGAGTGTGTTTGTGTAGCAGAGCTGAGTGTGTATGTGTAGCAGGGCTGAGTGTGTATGTATAGCAGAGCTGAGTGTGTATGTATAGCAGTGCTGAGTGTGTATGTGTAGCAGAGCTGAGTGTGTATGTATAGCAGAGCTGAGTGTGTATGTATAGCAGTGCTGAGTGTGTATGTATAGCAGAGCTGAGTGTGTTTGTGTAGCAGAGCTGAGTGTGTATGTGTAGCAGAGCTGAGTGTGTATGTATAGCAGAGCTGAGTGTGTATGTGTAGCAGAGCTGAGTGTGTATGTATAGCAGAGCTGAGTGTGTATGTGTAGCAGAGCTGAGTGTGTATGTATAGCAGTGCTGAGTGTGTATGTATAGCAGTGCTGAGTGTGTATGTGTAGCAGAGCTGAGTGTGTATGTGTAGCAGAGCTGAGTGTGTATGTGTAGCAGAGCTGAGTGTGTATGTGTAGCAGGGCTGAGTGTGTATGTGTAGCAGAGCTGAGTGTGTATGTGTAGCAGTGCTGAGTGTGTATGTGTAGCAGAGCTGAGTGTGTATGTGTAGCAGAGCTGAGTGTGTATGTGTAGCAGTGCTGAGTGTGTATGTGTAGCAGTGCTGAGTGTGTATGTGTAGCAGTGCTGAGTGTGTATGTGTAGCAGAGCTGAGTGTGTATGTGTAGCAGTGCTGAGTGTGTATGTGTAGCAGTGCTGAGTGTGTATGTGTAGCAGAGCTGAGTGTGTATGTGTAGCAGTGCTGAGTGTGTATGTGTAGCAGTGCTGAGTGTGTATGTATAGCAGTGCTGAGTGTGTATGTATAGCAGTGCTGAGTGTGTATGTGTAGCAGTGCTGAGTGTGTATGTATAGCAGAGCTGAGTGTATATGTGTAGCAGAGCTGAGTGTGCATGTGTAGCAGAGCTGAGTGTGTATGTGTAGCAGTGCTGAGTGTGTATGTGTAGCAGAGCTGAGTGTGTATGTATAGCAGTGCTGAGTGTGTATGTGTAGCAGTGCTGAGTGTGTATGTGTAGCAGTGCTGAGTGTGTATGTGTAGCAGAGCTGAGTGTGTATGTGTAGCAGTGCTGAGTGTGTATGTATAGCAGAGCTGAGTGTGTATGTGTAGCAGGGCTGAGTGTGTATGTGTAGCAGAGCTGAGTGTGTATGTGTAGCAGAGCTGAGTGTGTATGTGTAGCAGTGCTGAGTGTGTATGTGTAGCAGAGCTGAGTGTGTATGTGTAGCAGTGCTGAGTGTGTATGTGTAGCAGAGCTGAGTGTGTATGTGTAGCAGTGCTGAGTGTGTATGTGTAGCAGAGCTGAGTGTGTATGTATAGCAGTGCTGAGTGTGTATGTATAGCAGAGCTGAGTGTGTATGTATAGCAGTGCTGAGTGTGTATGTATAGCAGTGCTGAGTATGTATGTATAGCAGAGCTGAGTGTGTATGTGTAGCAGAACTGAGTGTGTATGTGTAGCAGTGCTGAGTGTGTATGTGTAGCAGAGCTGAGTGTGTATGTGTAGCAGAGCTGAGTGTGTATGTGTAGCAGTGCTGAGTGTGTATGTATAGCAGTGCTGAGTGTGTATGTGTAGCAGAGCTGAGTGTGCATGTGTAGCAGAGCTGAGTGTGTATGTGTAGCAGAGCTGAGTGTGTATGTGTAGCAGAACTGAGTGTGTATGTGTAGCAGTGCTGAGTGTGTATGTGTAGCAGAGCTGAGTGTGTATGTGTAGCAGAGCTGAGTGTGTATGTGTAGCAGTGCTGAGTGTGTATGTATAGCAGAGCTGAGTGTGTATGTGTAGCAGTGCTGAGTGTGTATGTGTAGCAGAGCTGAGTGTGTATGTATAGCAGTGCTGAGTGTGTATGTATAGCAGTGCTGAGTGTGTATGTATAGCAGAGCTGAGTGTGTATGTGTAGCGGAGCTGAGTGTGTATGTATAGCAGTGCTGAGTGTGTATGTGTAGCAGAGCTGAGTGTGTATGTGTAGCAGAGCTGAGTGTGTATGTGTAGCGGAGCTGAGTGTGTATGTGTAGCAGAGCTGAGTGTGTATGTGTAGCGGAGCTGAGTGTGTATGTGTAGCAAAGCTGAGTGTGTATGTATAGCAGAGCTGAGTGTGTATGTGTAGCAGAGCTGAGTGTGTATGTATAGCAGTGCTGAGTGTGTATGTGTAGCAGAGCTGAGTGTGTATGTGTAGCAGAGCTGAGTGTGTATGTGTAGCAGAGCTGAGTGTGTATGTGTAGCAGAGCTGAGTGTGTATGTATAGCAGAGCTGAGTGTGTATGTATAGCAGTGCTGAGTGTGTATGTGTAGCAGAGCTGAGTGTGTATGTATAGCAGTGCTGAGTGTGTATGTATAGCAGAGCTGAGTGTGTATGTGTAGCAGAGCTGAGTGTGTATGTATAGCAGTGCTGAGTGTGTATGTATAGCAGAGCTGAGTGTGTATGTGTAGCAGAGCTGAGTGTGTATGTATAGCAGAGCTGAGTGTGTATGTATAGCAGTGCTGAGTGTGTATGTGTAGCAGAGCTGAGTGTGTATGTATAGCAGTGCTGAGTGTGTATGTATAGCAGAGCTGAGTGTGTATGTGTAGCAGAGCTGAGTGTGTATGTGTAGCAGAGCTGAGTGTGTATGTGTAGCAGAGCTGAGTGTGTATGTATAGCAGAGCTGAGTGTGCATGTGTAGCAGAGCTGAGTGTGTATGTGTAGCAAAGCTGAGTGTGTATGTGTAGCAGTGCTGAGTGTGTATGTATAGCAGAGCTGAGTGTGTATGTATAGCAGAGCTGAGTGTGTATGTGTAGCAGAGCTGAGTGTGCATGTGTAGCAGAGCTGAGTGTGTACGTGTAGCAGAGCTGAGTGTGTATGTGTAGCAGAGCTGAGTGTATGTATAGCAGTGCTGAGTGTGTATGTATAGCAGAGCTGAGTGTGTATGTATAGCAGAGCTGAGTGTGTATGTGTAGCAGAGCTGAGTGTGTACGTGTAGCAGAGCTGAGTGTGTATGTGTAGCAGAGCTGAGTGTATGTATAGCAGAGCTGAGTGTGCATGTGTAGCAGAGCTGAGTGTGTGTTCATATAGCACAGTTATGTTTCCATGTAGCAGAGTTGTGTAGATGTAGCAGAGCCTGCACATGATCATAGATGTAGCAGAGCTGAGTGTGCTGATGTAGCAGTGTGTGGAGAGTTGTTGGGGTCACGTTACTGTGTGTAGGGAGCCCTGTGGGGCATGAATAAGGTGCCATACTGTGTGTGAACACTAGTGGGCCTCGCTAGCCGTCCTGTATGGCCCGATATAAGCACTGGGCGAGTTTAGGGATCCGGTCCGGGACGTGTCCATCCTTCTATTTTTCACTTTTTGATAGGCTTTAATGTAAACTTTCGCTGTAAGGTAAAATGTACTTGAAGCTTCCATCATCTCACTGCTGCCCCCTGCTGGAGAAGAAAGGATTTTACAGCCCTCCTAAAATGTGTTTCTAGCTCTGCACTTCCACCTGCTGGAGAATATGGTGCATTACAGCTGCTCTATCTGCTGCAGTGTCAGTGTCAGTCACTAAGATTTCTCTGCTGCCATCTAGTGGTAAATGTCGTGCATTACAAATACAAGGATCGTGTTGGAGCTCTCCACTGCCATCTGCTGGAGAACTCATTACACGACCGTCTTCTTTTGGATTGCTCTACTGCCATCTGGTGGTGAACACGATGTATTACATGGCTTGTTTTCTGACTCTCTTCACTGCCATCTGCTGGAAAACTTGTTTTAAACACCCGTCGTCTCTGGATTGCTCTACTGCCATCTGGTGGCGAACATGTAGTGTTACATGGCTTGTTTTTTTTTTTTACTCTCTCTACTGCCATCTGCTGGATAAATATATATTACACCCCTTCTTAGATCGCTCTACTGCCATCAGGTGGATATAGTGGGTTACTACAGTCATTGTCGGCTCAGTTACGTCCGCCATTCGTCGCAATATCCGCTTCCGTTCCGGATTCTGGGCGCAGACACAGCGCTGCAGGTGAGAGGAAATTCTGGAGTGTTTGGTTGTTGCAAAATGTTTTATGAATTGCAGCAAGACTTTACCACTCTGCTGCAGAGAGGCGGTATATCGAGTATGACGTCATGCTTTGTGCTATGACATCATCGTGGCTGTTCTGCTATCGTCAGCACTGTGCACCCTCAACCTGGCGGATGGTAGAGATGTAGCAGAGCTGTGTGTGCAGATGTAGCAGAGCTGTGTGTGCAGATGTAGCAGAGCTGTGTGTGCAGATGTAACAGAGCTGTGTGTGTAGATGTAGCAGAGCTGTGTGTGCAGATGTAGCAGAGCTGTGTGTGCAGATGTAACAGAGCTGTGTGTGTAGATGTAGCGGAGCTGTGTGTGCAGATGTAGCGGAGCTGTGTGTGCAGATGTAGCAGAGCTGTGTGTGCAGATGTAGCAGAGCTGTGTGTGCAGATGTAGCGGAGCTGTGTGTGCAGATGTAGCAGAGCTGTGTGTGCAGATGTAGCAGAGCTGTGTGTGCAGATGTAGCAGAGCTGTGTGTGCAGATGTAGCAGAGCTGTGTGTGCAGATGTAGCAGAGCTGTGTGTGCAGATGTAGCAGAGCTGTGTGTGCAGATGTAGCAGAGCTGTGTGTGCAGATGTAACAGAGCTGTGTGTGTAGATGTAGCAGAGCTGTGTGTGCTGTGCTCTAAAAATATCCAAATCTATGAAGTCAAGTTAGAGGCATCAAGGGTGTGTGAACCTGGCAGACGTGGCACTGGTGTATAGATGTGGCACGGGTGTATGAACGTAGCAGACGTGGCACGGGTGTATGAACGTAGCAGACGTGGCACTGGTGTATGAACGTAGCAGACGTGGCACTGGTGTACGAACGTAGCAGACGTGGCACTGGTGTACGAACGTAGCAGACGTGGCACTGGTGTACGAACGTAGCAGACGTGGCACTGGTGTACGAACGTAGCAGACGTGGCACTGGTGTATAGATGTGGCACGGGTGTATGAACGTAGCAGACGTGGCACTGGTGTATATATGTGGCACGGGTGTACGAACGTAGCAGACGTGGCACTGGTGTACGAACGTAGCAGACGTGGCACTGGTGTATAGATGTGGCACTGGTGTATGAACGTAGCAGACGTGGCACTGGTGTATAGATGTGGCACGGGTGTATGAACGTAGTAGACGTGGCACTGGTGTATAGATGTGGCACGGGTGTATGAACGTAGCAGACGTGGCACTGGTGTATAGATGTGGCACGGGTGTATGAACGTAGCAGACGTGGCACTGGTGTACGAACGTAGCAGACGTGGCACTGGTGTATAGATGTGGCACGGGTGTATGAACGTAGCAGACGTGGCACTGGTGTATAGATGTGGCACGGGTGTATGAACGTAGCAGACGTGGCACTGGTGTATAGATGTGGCACGGGTGTATGAACGTAGCAGACGTGGCACTGGTGTATAGATGTGGCACGGGAGTATGAACGTAGCAGACGTGGCACTGGTGTATAGATGTGGCACGGGTGTATGAACGTAGCAGACGTGGCACTGGTGTATAGATGTGGCACGGGTGTATGAACGTAGCAGACGTGGCACTGGTGTATAGATGTGGCACGGGTGTATGAACGTAGCAGACGTGGCACTGGTGTATAGATGTGGCACGGGTGTATGAACGTAGCAGACGTGGCACTGGTGTATAGATGTGGCACGGGTGTATGAACGTAGCAGACGTGGCACTGGTGTATAGATGTGGCACGGGTGTATGAACGTAGCATATGTGGCACTGGTGTATAGATGTGGCACGGGAGTATGAACGTAGCAGACGTGGCACTGGTGTATAGATGTGGCACGGGTGTATGAACGTAGCAGACGTGGCACTGGTGTATAGATGTGGCACGGGTGTATGAACGTAGCAGACGTGGCACTGGTGTATAGATGTGGCACGGATGTATGAACGTAGCAGACGTGGCACTGGTGTATAGATGTGGCATGGGTGTATGAACGTAGCAGACGTGGCACTGGTGTATAGATGTGGCACTGGTGTATGAACGTAGCAGACGTGGCACTGGTGTACGAACATGGCAGGCTTGGCACGAGTGTAGCGCACACACCTGGCAGACCCGGTATATTCATCGGGTGTCTTATGTAGCTGAGGCCAATATGTCATTGGTACCACGACTTCCTGGACCCACGACCGCTGCAGCCAATCGGTTACAGTGACATATTGTACTTTGTGGCCGCGGTCTCATGTCCTTCCAGAATAAGTAGTTAAAACAGGTCGTAGTTCCTCCTGTTCTTAGATATGTGACCGCTGCAGCCAATCACTGGCCACATAGGTGACCAGTACGTCATTTTTATAGTCAGTGATTGGCTGCAGTGGTCACGTGTCCGTTTGAGACCATTAGGCCTACATGCAGTCAGCGGGATGACGTACCACTATGGGGGATATTTTGCATTAATTCCCTGCCCGTTGCCCCCCGTCAGACTGCGGCCATCATCTCCCAGCATGCCTTTCCTCCACGGCTTTCGGAGGATAATCTTTGAATACCAGCCTCTGGTGAATGAGATCCTGAGCGCGGTGGGCATCCAAGACCCCGAGCAGACGGAGATGCCGCCGAGCACCAGCAGGTAAGGGGTGCTCACTGAATGTAGCTTTCTAGGATCTCTGTGGGGGGCCGTATTTCCGGTGCACGTCACACTTCCTGTCCCCTTCTCCGCAGCTTCCTGATGTCTCAGAACGACAAGTTTCTTGCCCTGAATGAACTTCTGGAGAGACATTCGGGGTCGGCCTTCTACCGCGAGGGGATCAGCTACTCCCTCCTGAAGGTGGCGGAGCTGGGGCTGCTCCCGGCCGCGGAGATCCTCCTCCAGTGCGGGGCCGACCTCTGCTTCGAGGGTAAAGCTCCACTTTTCAATACGGTCTATTCATTTGTTAACGATTCTTAGATATTTACCCCCCGGTTGGCGCCTGGAATGGCGAATGGGAAGATCACCTGCGTGTGAGAGGGAGGGGATAACGTCTCGAGCGATGGGGTCTGAAAGCTGAATCCCCCCGATCACCCCCGCAGCTCTGGTCATTGTCCGTGGGACTGCGGAGATGCTGAGCGCTGCTCCGGGGCATCCGTCATCTCCCTATTTATGGACATTTTTCATATCACAGTCTGTAATACAAATTAGCAATTTTTCACATTGACTCCAGCTTCCCGCTGTTTCAGGAAACAACACATGTACATGGACAGACTCGGACCCTGTAATCTGTATAGAAGCATCGAATGAGGGGGTGCAAAAGTTATATTGATGGAAGGGGGAGCTATGACATTACTTATTGCTATATGTGTTCCTCATCCTGGGCCCCATCTTGATATATATGTCCCCATCCTTCCAGGGCCCCATCTATATATGTATGTCCCCAATCTAGTATATATGTCTCCATCCTGGGCCCCATCCTTGTATATATCTCCCCTTCCTTGTATATATCCTGGGCCCCATCCTGCTATATGTGGACCCCATCCTTGTATATATGTTCCCATCGTCAACCCTATCCTTATATATGTCTCCACATCCTGCTATATGTGGACCCCATCCTTGTATATATGTTCCCATCTTGGTATATATGCCACCATCCTGGGCCCATCCTTGTATATATCTCCACATCCTTGTATATATGTCACCATCATGGGCCCCATCCTTGTATATCTGTACCCATCCTGGTATACATCCTGGGCACCATCCTGCTATATATGGCTACATCCTTGTATATGTGGACCCCATCCTTGTATATATGTCACCATCCTGGACCCATCCTTGTATTTATGTCCACATCCTGGTATATATGTCCCCATTCTGGGCCCTATCTTGGTATATATGTTACCATCCTGGTATAGCTATCCCCATCCTGGGCCCATCCTGGTATGTATATCCCCATCCTGGTATATATGTCCCCATCCTGAGCCCCATCCTTGTATGTAAAAAAAAAAAAAAAATTAAATAAATCTTGAAACGCTAGTTTTCCACCAGTGGAGCTTGAGTGTTTATTGATTCAGTTTTGGGGCACACACAATGTTTTGATGTCTTTTTATTGCATCTATGTTTTGGAGGGGTGATTGAAAAACAGCAATTTTGGCGGGTTTCTTTTTTTTGGGGGGGGGGGGGGGGGCAGGGACGTCTCTGTTCTGTTCACCTACAACGCCCCTGTAGGTGAGGCAAGGTATTACACTTTTGCCATTGACGTCAGTAACGATGTGCATATGGGGTCCTCCATAGTGAGATCCTTCCTGTAGCCATTCGTCCTTCTGGATAATAGAGGAGGGTCCTGAAGGGGGCGATTGTTTTCTTAAAGGGACCTTTCTGATTCTGGTTCTCCTGATTTTGGCAGATCCGGTGACGTACTACACACCTCTTCACATCGCTGTCCTCCGGAATCGGCCCGACATGGTGGAGTTTCTGGTGCAGAGCGGCACGGATATTAACAAGAGGGACCGGGTGAGAGGCGTCCCCACAAGGCACCCGATATTTATGGTGGTGTCCCCCACAAGGCACCCGATATTTATGGTGGGGTCCCCCACAAGGCACCCGATATTTATGGTGCGGTCCCCCACAAGGCACCCGATATTTATGGTGCGGTCCCCCACAAGGCACCCGATATTTATGGTGGGGTCCCCCACAAGGCACCCGATATTTATGGTGGGGTCCCCCACAAGGCACCCGATATTTATGGTGGGGTCCCCCACAAGGCACCCGATATTTATGGTGCGGTCCCCCACAAGGCACCCGATATTTATGGTGGGGTCCCCCACAAGGCACCCGATATTTATGGTGGGGTCCCCCACAAGGCACCCGATATTTATGGTGGGGTCCCCCACAAGGCACCCGATATTTATGGTGGGGCCCCTTAATACTGATCGGGGGTACATCTAACATCTCCACTTGCTTTTTGTACTGCAGATTCATGAGAGCAGCCCCCTGGACCTGGCCAGTGAGGAGCCGGAGCGGCTGCCGTGTCTACGGCGGCTTCTGGATCTCGGAGCGGACGTGAACGCGGCGGACAAAAACGGTCAGTGAGTGCTGCGGATGTGCCGAGGTGGGCAGTCTGCAGAGGAGTAGGGTCATCTGTCACCGCATGTTGGAAATGGACAATTCCTTTTTCTGCATTTGGGCAGGTAAGACGGCGCTGCTTCACGCTCTCGCCAGCAGTGACGGCGTCCAGAACCACAACACGGAAAATGTCCGGTTGCTGTTGGAAGGAGGTGAGGGGCAGGAAGTGTCTTGAGGGAGGGGTGATTGGCAGCCATGATTGTGGCCACCGCTTTACCTCCACTTTTGCCTTTTTAGGTGCCGACGTGAAGGCCATGACCAAGGACTGTGACACCGTCTTTTCCAACATCATCTTCCTCCTGGATGAGACGGTGGGATCCGATCCGGAGGAGGCCAAGCTCATTAACCGCTTCGTCTTCCGGGTCAGCCAGCTGCTGATGGCCCACGGCGCGGACCCCAGCGAGTGCCCGTCCCACGAGTCCCTCACCCACACCTGCCTGAAGAGCTTCCCGTACCACTTTCCTCTCCTGCGTTACCTCCTGGAATCCGGCGCGGCGTACAACTGCTCCCAGCACGGCGCCTCCTGCTGGTCCGGATTTCACATCGTCTTTGACCGGCTGTGCACTTACCTGGGGGGCTGCGGGGACTGCGATCACGAGGACTTCCTGACCAAGGCCGAGAGCGTCCTGGAACTGATGGTGGCCCACTCCCCCCGGATTTCCCTGCCCAGGAACTTTGACATAAACATATCGAGCTGCCGGGTCCATGCCGAAAAAGTGTCCGCCCTGCACCAGTCCCTGAAACTGCTGGAGCAGTCGCCCCCCACCCTGAAGCACCTGTGCAGGGTCTACATCCGCCAGAGGCTCCGGCCTTGGCCCGTGGATGTCAAAGTCAAATCCTTGCCCCTTCCGGACCGGCTCAAAATCTACCTCCTCGTCTACCCCGCGGCCTCCTGCGAGGACGACGTCTAGTGCCGGAGAGTGTGCGCCATGTTTTCATGTGTCGACCAAACCCAGCCCCGGAGCTTCTGCAGCGCGGAGCTCCTGCCCCCCCATGAATGTTTCGGAGGACGATCTGTGTCACCGGGGATTGGCCCCCTATTTTCTGCATGATTCCCGATCCTCTCACCCAGACCCAAAGGGGGGACGTGGTATTTATCCTAATAAACGAACGTGCAGGACACAAGAGTGGGTTTCGATTTAAAGGGGAGGGGTAGAAATGTGACATTTAAAGGGGTTCTCCGGCACTGATCGCCTCTGAATGGTGGCTACGACATCAGCAACAGAGAAGCTCTTTACCTATCTCTCCATATAAAAGTAGGGGGCTTTAAAGGGTTAATCTGGCTCCGTTCACCTCCGGGAAGTGACCCGGCCGACGGCAGCAGACGTGACCATGCAAAAAGGAGGCTGGATCACCCCTCTAAGGCCCCTTTCACACAGCAGGTTTTTATCCGTTTCTTCCGTTTTATGACTGATCTGTTTTTTAAAAACGATAGAGAGACAGAGATAGATAAATAGAGATGGGGATGAATGGAGGGAGGGATGGATGGAGAGATGGAGGGATGGAGGGATAGAGGGATGGATGGAGGGATAGAGGGATGGATGGAGGGATAGAGGGATGGATGGAGGGATAGAGGGATAGAGGGATGGATGGAGGGATACAGGGATGAATGAATGAAGGGATAGATAAATAGAGAGAAAGGGATGGATGAATGAAGGGAAAGATGGATGAGAAAGACATATATAATGTCCCACTCCCCAGCATTTTGTAATTTTGTACCTTTTAGTGCCTTTCATGTGTTAGGGTGCTTAGCCTTGTATTAGGCCAAAAAATAATTAAAAAGAAGGGAATTTTGTTTACTTACCGTAAATTCCTTTTCTTCTAGCTCCAATTGGGAGACCCAGACAATTGGGTGTATAGGCTATGCCTCCGGAGGCCGCACAAAGTATTACACTTAAAAGTGTTAAGCCCCTCCCCTTCTGCCTATACACCCCCCGTGCTCCCACGGGCTCCTCAGTTTTGGTGCAAAAGCAAGAAGGAGGAAAAAGAATTATAAACTGGTTTAAAGTAACTTCAATCCGAAGGAATATCGGAGAACTGAAACCATTCAACATGAACAACATGTGTACACAAAAAAACAGGGGCGGGTGCTGGGTCTCCCAATTGGAGCTAGAAGAAAAGGAATTTACGGTAAGTAAACAAAATTCCCTTCTTCTTTGTCGCTCCATTGGGAGACCCAGACAATTGGGACGTCCAAAAGCTGTCCCTGGGTGGGTAAAATAATACCTCGTAAGAGAGCCGTAAAACGGCCTCTTCCTACAGGTGGGCAACCGCCGCCTGAAGGACTCGCCTACCTAGGCTGGCATCCGCCGAAGCATAGGTATGCACCTGATAGTGTTTCGTGAAAGTGTGCAGGCTCGACCAGGTAGCCGCCTGACACACCTGCTGAGCCGTAGCCTGGTGCCTCAAAGCCCAGGGCGCTCCCACGGCTCTGGTAGAATGGGCCTTCAGCCCTGAGGGAACCAGAAGCCCAGCCGAACGGTAAGCTTCGATAATTGGCTCCTTGATCCACCGAGCCAGGGTTGATTTGGAAGCCTGTGACCCTTTACGCTGGCCAGCGACAAGGACAAAGAGTGCATCCGAGCGGCGCAGGGGCGCCGTACGAGAAATGTAGAGTCTGAGTGCTCTCACCAGATCTAACAAGTGCAAATCCTTTTCACATTGGTGAACTGGATGAGGACAAAAAGAAGGTAAGGAGATATCCTGATTGAGATGAAAGGGGGATACCACCTTAGGGAGAAACTCCGGAACCGGACGCAGAACCACCTTGTCCTGGTGAAACACCAGGAAAGGGGCTTTGCATGACAGAGCCGCCAGCTCAGACACTCTGCGAAGTGAAGTGACTGCTACTAGAAAAACCACTTTCTGCGAAAGGCGTGAGAGAGAAATATCCCTCATTGGCTCGAATGGTGGTTTCTGAAGAACCAGCAGCACCCTGTTCAGATTCCATGGTTCTAACGGCCGCTTGTAAGGTGGAACGATGTGACAAACCCCCTGCAGGAACGTGCGTACCTGTGGAAGTCTGGCTAGGCGCTTCTGGAAAAACACAGAGAGCGCTGAGACTTGTCCCTTAAGGGAGCCGAGCGACAAACCCTTTTCCAGTCCAGATTGAAGGAAGGACAGAAAAGTGGGCAAGGTAAATGGCCAGGGAGAAAAACCCTGATCAGAGCACCAAGATAAGAATATCCTCCACGTCCTGTGGTAGATCTTGGCGGACGTTGGTTTCCTAGCCTGTCTCATAGTGGCAATGACGTCTTGAGATAACCCTGAAGACGCTAGGATCCAGGACTCAATGGCCACACAGTCAGGTTCAGGGCCGCAGAATTCAGATGGAAAAACGGCCCTTGAGACAGCAAGTCTGGTCGGTCTGGTAGTGCCCACGGTTGGCCGACCGTGAGATGCCACAGATCCGGGTACCACGACCGCCTCGGCCAGTCTGGAGCGACGAGGATGACGCGGCGGCAGTCGGCCCTGATCTTGCGTAACACTCTGGGCAACAGTGCCAGCGGAGGAAACACATAAGGGAGTTGAAACTGCGACCAATCCTGAACTAAGGCGTCTGCCGCCAGAGCTCTGGGATCTTGAGACCGTGCCATGAATGTCGGGACCTTGTTGTTGTGCCGGGACGCCATTAGGTCGACGTCCGGCACCCCCCAGCGGCAACAGATCTCCTGAAACACGTCCGGGTGAAGGGACCATTCCCCTGCGTCCATGCCCTGGCGACTGAGAAAGTCCGCTTCCCAGTTTTCTACGCCCGGGATGTGAACTGCGGATATGGTGGAGGCTGTGGCTTCCACCCACAGCAGAATCCGCCGAACTTCCTGGAAGGCTTGCCGACTGCGTGTGCCGCCTTGGTGGTTGATGTATGCCACCGCTGTGGAGTTGTCCGACTGAATTCGGATCTGCTTGCCTTCCAGCCACGGCTGGAACGCCTTTAGGGCAAGATACACTGCCCTTATCTCCAGAACATTGATCTGAAGGGAGGACTCTGTCTGAGTCCAAGTACCCTGAGCCCTGTGGTGGAGAAAGACCGCTCCCCACCCTGACAGACTCGCGTCCGTCGTGACCACCGCCCAGGATGGGGGCAGGAAGGATTTTCCCTTCGACAGAGAAGTGGGGAGAAGCCACCACTGAAGGGAAGCCTTGGCTGCCCAAGAAAGGGAGACGTTCCTGTCGAGGGACGTCGACTTCCTGTCCCATTTGCGGAGAATGTCCCATTGAAGTGGGCGCAGGTGAAACTGCGCAAAAGGAACTGCCTCCATTGCTGCCACCATCTTCCCTAGGAAGTGCATGAGGCGCCTCAGGGGGTGTGACTGGCCTTGAAGGAGAGACTGCACCCCTGTCTGTAGTGACCGCTGCTTGATCAGCGGAAGCTTCACTATCGCTGAGAGAGTATGAAACTCCATGCCAAGATATGTCAGAGATTGGGCCGGTGTCAGATTTGACTTTGGAAAGTTGATGATCCACCCGAAACTCTGGAGAGTCTCCAGGGTAGCGTCGAGGCTGTGTTGGCATGCCCCTTGAGAGGGTGCCTTGACAAGTAGATCGTCTAAGTAAGGGATCACCGAGTGTCCCTGAGAGTGTAGGATTGCCACCACTGTTGCCATAACCTTGGTGAAAACCCGTGGGGCTGTTGCCAGGCCAAAAGGCAGTGCCACGAACTGAAGGTGTTCGTCCCCTATGGCGAAACGCAGGAAGTGCTGATGCTCTGGCGCAATCGGTACGTGGAGATAAGCATCTTTGATGTCTATTGATGCCAGGAAATCTCCTTGGGACATTGAGGCGATGACGGAGCGGAGGGATTCCATCCGGAACCGCCTGGTTTTCACATGCTTGTTGAGAAGTTTTAGGTCCAGAACGGGACAGAAGGATCCGTCGGTTTTTGGCACCACGAACAGGTTGGAGTAAAAACCGTGACCCCGTTGCTGAAGAGGAACAGGGATCACCACTCCTTCCGCCTTCAGGGTGCCCACCGCCTGCATAAGAGCCTCGGCTCTGTCGGGGGGTGGAGATGTTCTGAAGAAACGAGTTGGAGGACGAGAGTTGAACTCTATCCTGTAACCGTGAGACAGAATGTCTCTCACCCATCGGTCTTTTACCTGTGGCAGCCAGGTGTCGCAAAAGCGGGAGAGCCTGCCACCGACCGAGGATGCGGTTTGAGGAGGCCGAAAGTCATGAGGAGGCCGCTTTGGGAGCGGTGCCTCCGGCGGTCTTTTTAGGACGTGACTTAGACCGCCATGAATCGGAGTTCCTCTGATCTTTCTGAGGCCTTTTGGACGAGGAGAATTGAGACCTGCCCGCGGTCCGAAAGGACAAAAACCTCGATTGTACCTTCCGTGGTTGAGGTCTGTTTGGTTTGGACTGGGGTAAGGATGAGTCCTTTCCCTTGGATTGTTTAATGATTTCATCCAATCGCTCACCAAACAAGCGGTCGCCAGACAATGGCAAACCGGTTAAGAACTTTTTGGAAGCAGAGTCTGCCTTCCATTCACGTAGCCACATGGCCCTGCGGACTGCCACCGAATTGGCGGATGCTACCGCCGTACGGCTCGCAGAGTCCAGGACAGCATTAATGGCGTAGGACGCAAACGCCGACGCCTGAGTGGTTAAGGACACCACTTGCGGGGCAGATGTACGTGTAACTGCATTAATCTGCGCCTGACAAGCTGAGATAGCTTGGAGTGCCCATACGGCTGCGAATGCTGGAGCAAAAGACGCGCCGATAGCTTCATAGATGGATTTCAACCATAGCTCCATCTGCCTGTCAGTGGCATCTTTGAGTGAAGCCCCGTCTTCCACTGCAAGTATGGATCTAGCCGCCAGTCTGGAGATTGGAGGATCCACCTTAGGACACTGAGTCCAGCCCTTGACAACCTCGGGGGGGAAGGGATAACGTGTGTCCTTAAGGCGCTTGGAAAAACGCTTGTCTGGACAGTCTCGGTTTTTCTGGATTGCCTCTCTGAAGTCAGAGTGATCCAGAAACATATTTAATGTACGCTTTGGAAACCTGAAACGGAATTTCTCCTGAGAAGCAGACTCCTCAATTGGAGGAGCTGGGGGAGAAATATCCAACACCTGATTGATGGTCGCTATAAGGTCATTCACTACTGCGTCACCTTCAGGTGTATCTAGGTTGAGAGCGGCTTCAGTATCAGAATCCTGATCTGAGACCTCCGCTTCATCCTCCAGAGAGTCCCCCTGCTGAGACCCTGAACAATGTGATGAAGTGGAGGGAAGCTCCCAGCGACCCCGCTTGGGCGGCCTGGGACTGCGGTCCGTGTCAGAGACCTCACCCTGGGACCTATGGGTTACCCCAGGAGCACTTTGCTGTTCCAATTGAGGGGGACCAGGGGTCAAAGATTGAACAGTGCCCGTGGCCTGAATCACCGGTCTGTTCTGCAAAGCTTCCAGTATTTTAGCAGACCATTTATCCATAGTCTCAGACAGTTTGTCAGCAAAGGCTGCAAACTCCGTCCCTGTCACCTGGACAGTGGTAGCAGGTGGATCCACCTGGGCCACCTGTAGCAGAGGCTCCGGCTGAGTAAGCGCCACCGGGGCCGAGCATTGCACACAATGAGGGTCAATGGAACCTGTCGGTAGCACAGCTGCACATGAGGTACAGGTTGCAAAGTAAGCCTGTGCTTTGGCACCCTTGCTTTTTGCGGATGACATGTTGTCTCCTCTGAGAACAACCAGGAGGGTATATAGCCAAAAATCAACAGAGCGACCGCACAGTGCAATGTATAGCCTATAAGCCTATATATATATATATACACTTCGGTACTCAGTGGGGCCAGCACCACAGGTGCTGCTTACCGACCGCTCAGAGCGGTTGTGTGGTCGCCAGATACCCTGCCTGGGTCTCCCTGTGTTGCCTCTCCTCTCCAGCGTCTGAATCGCTGACAGGAATGGCTACCGGCGTTCTGTGAGGAGGAGGAGACCGTGGGCGTGCCCAAGAAAAGTGCGGGAATCTAGTGCCCCAGTGTACTGAGTGAGGAGGGAGGAGGATACTAATGTATGCTCCAGCCCTCGGCGCTGACGATCTGTGCAGCGTCCCGCCCTTCCCCTGACTGGCAGGCCTGTGGGCGGGAATAAACGACACTAGGCCGCAGAAGCCGGGGACTAAAGTTATAAGCGCGGCCGGCAATAAGCGCGGCCGCGCGGTAGTCCCCGGCGCACTAACACACCCAGCAGTGCTGCAATGTGTATGGCACAAGCGCTCCATGCGCGGTAGTCCCCGGCGCACTAACACACCCAGCAGTGCTGCAATGTGTATGGCACAAGCGCTCCATGCGCGGTAGTCCCCGGCGCACTAACACACCCAGCAGTGCTGCAATGTGTATGGCACAAGCGCTCCATGCGCGGTCCCCACGGGGACACAGAGTACCTCACAGTAGCAGGGCCTTGTCCCTGACGATATCCAGCTCCTATCCTGCAGATTCCCAGGGGCTGCGGAGGGAGCACGGTCCCTGTGCCTGGAGACCGATTAGGATCCCACTTCACCCAGAGCCCATTAAGGGATGGGGAAGGAAAACAGCATGTGGCTCCTGCCTGTGTACCCGCAATGGGTACCTCAACCTTAACAGCACCGCCGACACAGTGGGGTGAGAAGGGAGCATGCTGGGGGCCCTGATATGGGCCCTCTTTTCTTCCATCCGACCTAGTCAGCAGCTGCTGCTGACTAAGCTGTGGAGCTATGCGTGGATGTCTGCCTCCTTCGCACAAAGCATAAAAACTGAGGAGCCCGTGATGCACGGGGGGTGTATAGGCAGAAGGGGAGGGGCTTTACACTTTTAGTGTAATACTTTGTGTGGCCTCCGGAGGCATAAGCTATACACCCAATTGTCTGGGTCTCCCAATGGAGCGACAAAGAAAAACCCAATGTGGGGTCCCCCTATCTTTTGTAGCCAGCTCGGGTAAAGCAGACGGCTGCATCCTGCAGACCACAGCTGGCAGCTTTACCTTGGCTGGTAATCCAAAACAGAGGGCACCCCACGCTGTTATTTTACATTAAATTAATAATTTAAAACAAAAAATGTGCGGTTCCCCTCAAATTGGATCACCAGCCAAGGTAAAGCGGACAGCCGTGGTCTGGTATTCTCAGACTACGGAGGTCCGTGGTTCTTGGACCCTCCACAGCCTAAGAATAGCAGGCCGTAGCCTCCCCAGAAGTGGCGCATCCATTAGATGTGCCAATCCTGGTGCTTTGTCCCAGCTCACCCAAGGCCCTGATGCGGTGGCAAACTAGGTAATATATGGGGTTGATGCCAGATGTGTAATGTCACCTGGCATCAAGCCCTGGGGTTGGTGAGGTCAGGCGTCTATCAGATACCCAACACCACTAACCCAGTCAGTATTAAAAAAAAAAAAAAAAAAAATTGACAACAAACAAATTTTTATTTGAAAAAAACGTTCCCTCTTTCACCAATTTATTGGAAAGAACAATCAAATCCGGGTCTGGCGTAATCCAATACGGGGGTCCCACGACGATCCATACCATTAGTCACTGTCAGAGTCAATGAAGAACAGAATGTTCCCCATTGGCTGGGAGAGCAGTGACCTGAGCTAACATCAACAGGTCAGCCCAGGTCACTGCAGGGGATGACGGGCGCTGCCATCAGGAGGTTAGAGGGGATCATTACCTGCAGTGATGGAAGCCGCTGCACTCCTGACATCAGCGCTTGTCACTAAAGTCAATGACCGCCGCATTCACAAACGAGGTATCGCGAGGCCCATGACGTCACCGCTAGTCACCTCCTCGGGCCGCTCGCGAGACTTGATGTGAGTACGCGGCGGGCATGGAAGACTTTGTCCACTGGACAAACAATTTTCAACGAACGACTGACACGTGAGGCCATCCATCGCTAATACAACTGGATGAGAAAAAACTGGATCCAGCGGATCAGTCGCTGGATCCGTTTTTTTTTTTTATTTAAAATTCAACGGATTGTCACTGACGGCAAAAAACTGATGTGTGAAAGGGACCTAAGTCAGAAATCTACCCTCTGGGCCTCTGCGGCTGCTCTGATACTGCCGCTGCCTCTACATCTGCACAGGTTGCATAAAAAACCACTGAAACGCACGCATTGTGCCCTAAAAATAAGTTTTGCCCTTGGGTTTCAGTAGGAATTTTGCACCGTTTGCTTTCTGTATCCTTGTTGTTGTTGGGAGTTAACTAAGATCCATCAGTGAGCTCATTCTGATGGAGAATGATCTGTAACTCTTGTCTTTGAGTTGGTCCTCCTGTTTAGCTCAGCTTTGGTCATAACTTGGCCCAGATGAGTTCAGAAGATTACAGCTTGTTCGGAGCTCGCTGCTGGATCTTAGTTCACTCTGCAGCCTGGAAGATGCAGGGAAATACAGAAAACAGCTCAGAATATCAAGAAAAAATTAATTGTTTTTCAGTAAAAGTGCCCCCCCACCCCACCATTGGTGTCCATATCTGTTAAGGTGATGATCAGTGCGGGAAAGAAAGAAGAGGCTTCCAGTTGCCACTTAGTGGTGAACCTGTACATCTAAAGCTCGGAGCCTTGAGCATCAGGTTGGGTTATCATCAGCAGCTGGTATCAGAAGAAAGAATGGGATTAGACAGTGGCTGATGGGGTCGCTGCCAGAGGGAACCTTCTTCTAGATTGCATGTTACTTATGTCAGAAGTTTGGATGCAAATCCCAGTCCATCCGCAGGGTGTAGGGGTACGTGAGCTTAGATGCTGTGCAGAATGGTAGGGATGTTACACCGGCGGGATCACTCCCCTATTTTGCACTGCAGATCACTAATGACCAGGACTTAAAGGGGTTTCTTCAGGACTTCAAAATGAAGCACCTGCCTTTAAGACAGACCATCAATATCGGATATGTCGGGGTCCGACTCGGTCCTTCCATCGATCATCTGCTTGATCCCCTTTATTCATGAGCCACAGCGCCATACTTGTAGTAGTGGCTGTAACTGGTATTGCAGCTCTATCCCATTTAATTGAATAGGACTGAGTGGCAATTTGGAACCAAAGGCCGAGAATTGATCTGATGGGTCAGCACATGATTGCGGTATTAGTACAGGGCAGTGAATGGCGATAATGTCAACCTTTTAGTTCTTGTGCAGGGTTATGGGACTAGCTGGGGAAGTCATGGGAACAGGTGATCAATGTCAGCGCCTTGGATGGGGCCTATTTCATGGCGTACGCAGCAGCGTTGGGATTTTCCAAAATCTCTATATGCCGCAAAGAAAATTTGTAATGCAAAATGACCGCTACTTGATACTGTGGGTGGATGGCGGTACATTTGCTGCAATGAAATTGGTGGATTTTACCAATATATCTCCACCATTGAAAATCCAGAACAGAGGAGAATTTACCTTAAAGAGCAATAATCCCAATTTGCTTATCTTAAAGGAGATATCCAGGGCTTGGATAATCTCAGCATGGGTCATTAATATCAAATCAGTGGGGGTCCGACAGCCCTCACTAATCTGTAATAAAATACCAAAAAAACCCCTCTTTCTCCACTTTATTAACCCAAACACCCAGTTCTGATGTAATCCACATAAGGTCCCATGATGATCCTGGCTCTGCTACATGCTGAAGGCGCAGCGTGCGTGCACAGAACATGACCGCCTGCTGTGAGCTTCAGGCAGAGACTGACTGAGCCGCACGATCATCAGTGACATCACTGAGTTTGTGCGGTCACAGATGGTGGTTCTCACGGTCCTCCACCTGTGACTGCAGGTAACCTGACCTCATTCAGTTTAATGAGACCTTAAACTCCTGGCAGAAAAGAGTGTTTTGTTTTGTTTTTTTGCCAAGAGATGCAGATATGGTGCAGGAATTTGGTGTATAAATTTCAGCATCATATCTGCATCCCTTGGCAAAAAACAAAAAACAAAAACCATCACCCTTTTCTGCCAGGAGATAGGACCTTATGTGGGCCTGCAGGGGTTCTTGGGGTTAATAAATTGGTGAAAGAGGGGGGTTTTTTTGTATTTTATTTCAAATAAAGGATTTTTTTGGTGTGTGTGTTTTTCTTTTTACTTACAGATTAGTAATGGGGATGTCTCATAGATACCTTCCATTAGTAATCTAGGGCTTAGTAGCAGCAGTGAGCGGTTATTAACCCCTTATACTACCCTGAATGTCACTACACCAGGGCAATCGGATGAGGTGGATAAAGTGCCGAAATTGTCACATCTAATGGAGGCTGCTATTTTTAGGCTGGGGGGGGACCAATAAGCATGGGCCACCCCAGCCTGATAATACCAGCCCCCAGCTGTCTGCTTTATTATGGCTGGATATCAAAATTGGGGGGGGGACCGCACGCTTTTTTTTTTTTAATTATGGTGGCTGAATGCAAAGAGTTACATGGAGTTCTCTGAGAACTCCATGTTCGGGGTCCATGCACGGACTCTAGGTATCCGGTACTGATCCTGAACTTTACAGCTTGGGCTCGCCCATCACTATTACTGATGACCTATTGTAAGGACAGTCGGACAAACCCCTTTAAGTTGGAGCCGCAAACAGCGGCCAAGACCCCTCCAGATCTGGGTGCAGTTTGGTGTGAAATGTTTAGGGAAAAAAAATAAAATAAATTACAAATGGAAAAAATAATTTATTATATTGAAAATCTGTCACTCCAGGTCAGGACCAGACCCTCGTATAACGTCAGTATCTGCAGACATGCAATATACAACACAGACCGGCCCCCCGATGTGCCGGCACGACTACCGCAGACCCCCGGGAGGAGCTGCAGGAGAGCCGCGGGGTCACAGACTAAAAAGGAACCAATGGTACAAAATTCCAACCAGTGCCTGTAATAAAAGGGGCAGCGCGAGATAAACATGGCTGCCTATTGCCATAAACCGTCACTGCCACAGGCTGCTGCTGCAATACCACCAGCAGCCTGTGGACGAGAGGGGCGCCATTTGTGAAATAAGATGGATTATTTTGTTGTTTTTGTCTTGGGTCACCCCTAGCTAAAAATAATAAATAAATGGCGCCCTCCAGCTTATTGGTGATGGGTTCACTAAATTGCTTAATAACACACTTTTTTTTGGGGGGGGGGGTTCAAACGCTAAAAGGTGATGCCATAAGAAGTGAGATGTTTTGTTTTTTTGTTATGCTGCTCAGTTGCCCCAATATAGTGGCCCTTATAGATGTGCGCGGGGGTCACCCAACTCTCCATGACTTTTCAATAGTCAGCGATCAGATCAGGATTTCCCTCTATAACCTGCTCCCATCGCTGCCATGACCCGATTTTTTTTCTCTCCACCTTTAGTGTTTTGCAAAAGTATTCACGCCCTTGGCTTTTTACCTATTTTGTTACATTACAATCTGTGTTTACATATTTTTGTAATCCCGTTTGACCACTATGACCATCCATCATCATCAAATGGAAAGAGCATGGTCCACAAGGAACCTGCCGAGAGATGGCCGCACACCAAAACTCTCAGCCCGGGCAAGGAGGGCATTACTCCTAGACCAAAAGTGACCCTGATGGAGCTGCAGAGTTCCCAAGCAGAGACTCGAGGGTCTGTCCGTACGAGCACAATAATCCGTACACTCCATAGAGCCGGCCTTTCTGGAACAGTGGCCAGAAAAAAGCCTTTACTTACAGCCAAAAATTGGAAGTCTCATTTTGACAAAATACATGTGGGAGACTCCCCGAATGTATGGAGGAAGGTGCTGGGGTCAGAGGAGACCAAAATGGAACTTTTTGGCCACCAAGGTAAACACTATGTCTGACGCCAAACCAACACCGCTCATCACCCCAAAAACACCATCCCCACAGTGAAACATGGTGGAGGCAGCATTGTACTGTGGGGATGTTTTCTGGCAGCAGGGACCGGGAGAATGGTCAGAGGGGAAGACGGATGGTGCAAAATAGCGGGATATTCTGGAGCAAAACCTATTCCTGTTCGTCGGTGACTGGAGACTGAGATGGAGGTTTCACCTTCCAATAAGACAATGACCCACAGCAACTGCTAAAGTAACACGCGAGGGGTGTAAGGGGAAACGTGTAAATGTATTGGAGCCCCCGAGTCACAGCCCAGACCTTAATCCAATGGAGAATCTGTGGTTAGACGTGAAGAGGAAACCAATGAGCCTGAAGGAGCTGGAGTAGTGTAGCCTTGAGGAACGGGCAAATATCCCAGCGGCAAAAGGGGGAAAACTCATAGACTGCTCCAAAGTGACTTGCAGCTGTAATTGCTGCAAAAGGAGGCTCTATAAACAACTGATTTTGGGAGGGGGAGGGGGTGAATATTTATGCACACTGAAGTTTTCAGTTATTTTGTCCTATTTGTTGTTTGAAATATTCTCAGTTGTAGACATGTTCTTTACATGAACAGATGCAAACACTCATGTAACAAAACACGAAAAATGCCAAGGGGGGGTGAATACTTTCGCAAGGCACTGTATGCAAACTATCAGGCCACATACCTCATAATACAAATGAGGGTCCCGTACACGCTAGGTGTGTATGGTCCATCTAAGTGTCCTGCCCAATCTTTGTTTAGCCAATACCTTGTCTGTACACTTGTGCATGCGCAGTCAAAACCTGGAGCATGCGCAGAATATTTTCTCCATGGGGAGTCGTCATTATTTTGTAATGTGCACGTGTCCCTTGGTCACTCCTGGCTCATCATGACTTGCGCATGCGCAGCCAAAAAATTGGAGCATGCGCAGGATGTTTTCTCCAAGGTAGGTCGTCATAATTTCGATATTTGCATGTGTCCCTTGCTCAGTCCAGACTCATCAGGACCGGCGCATGCGCAGCCAACAACTGGCGTATGTGCAGCTGAAAACAGACATACGTGTAGCTAACAGCTACCGCATGCACAGGATGTTTTCTCCAGGGTGGGTCGTCATTATTTTGGTATGTGCACGTGTCCCCTGCTCACTCCTGGCTCATCATCACCGGCGCATGCGCAGGATGTTTTCTCCAGGGTGGGTCGTCATTATTTTGGTATGTGCACATGTTCCCTGCTCACTCCTGGCTCATCATCACCGGCGCATGCGCAGACCAAAATTGATTTTCTGTCCACACAAGTAAAAATACTCTGCGCATGCGCCCATTCTTAGCGCAGCAGCACAAGTGCCAGATGACCGGAAATATTCACGTCCATAAACAGACAAGGGGCGCTGATTCCTGACCCTTTAACTGAATAAGGGGTGAAGATTTTGGTTATTTTTATATTAGAAGGTAAGCGGTGCAATTAATTATTGGGTGGGCCATAAATGGTGGTGGGGCTACGGGGGGGGGGGACAGGATCCCTATAAAACTGGTAAGAGCTAATTTCGGACAGTTCGTTGCCCTCTGACCACCCCTCTCGACTACAGGGTCACATTTTATGGGCTCGACCTTAATGTTTTTGTTTTTTGGCAATGGCCACCAGCCGGCTGCCCCCGCATTGGGCTCCCGAGGGCCAGTTTAGTCCTCGTTTGTTACCGCTCAGCAGGCGCACAAGAGCTGACGCTTTTTTTGGCACAGCAGAACAGTGGAGAGGTCTCATCATCGGTGGCA
Source organism: Anomaloglossus baeobatrachus (assembly GCF_048569485.1). NCBI lineage: Eukaryota > Metazoa > Chordata > Amphibia > Anura > Aromobatidae > Anomaloglossus > Anomaloglossus baeobatrachus. The sequence goes on from NC_134361.1 coordinate 231,251,002, forward strand.
TTAGTTATCTCATGGCGATGGAGTACACGTGGTAGATCTCCTCGGGAAAGTTCTCCTGCCTCTCCTGGGCCAGCACCGAGAGGCCGGCCTGTCTGATGAGGCGACGCACCAGGTCCAAGTCCCTGCAGACGCTGCTGTCCACCTCATCCATGATGACGCCCTCCTGGGTCATGTTGTCCTTGATGATGACGACGCCATTCAGTCTCAGGCCGGCTTTACACCGCGTCAGGAAATCCACTAAGTGACTGTCTGTTAAGTGTCCTGCGGAAGAAGAGGGGGACACGCTGAAGGGAGCGGCCGTGATCTGTACTCAGGACGCGAAACGCGCTACAGGCCAACCCCCATCTGCCGCGAAACGCGCTAGTGAGAGGCCAGCCCCCCATCTGCCGCAAAACGCGCTAGTGAGAGGCCAGCCCCCCATCTGCCGCAAAACGCGCTAGTGAGAGGCCAGCCCCCCATCTGCCGCAAAACGCGCTAGTGAGGCCAGCCCCCCCATCTGCCGCAAAACGCGCTAGTGAGGCCAGCCCCCCCATCTGCCGCAAAACGCGCTAGTGAGGCCAGCCCCCACCATCTGCCGCAAAACGCGCTAGTGAGGCCAGCCCCCCCATCTGCCGCAAAACGCGCTAGTGAGGCCAGCCCCCCCATCTGCCGCAAAACGCGCTAGTGAGGCCAGCCCCCACCATCTGCCGCAAAACGCGCTAGTGAGGCCAGCCCCCCCATCTGCCGCAAAACGCGCTAGTGAGGCCAGCCCCCCCCCATCTGCCGCAAAACGCGCTAGTGAGGCCAGCCCCCCCCATCTGCCGCAAAACGCGCTAGTGAGGCCAGCCCCCCCATCTCCCGCAAAACGCGCTAGTGAGGCCAGCCCCCCCCCCTCTGCCGCAAAACGCGCTAGAGGCCAGCCCCCCCATCTGCCGCAAAACGCACTAGTGAGAGGCCAACCTCCATCTGCCGCAAAACGCGCTAGTGAGGCCAACCTCCATCTGCCGCAAAACGCGCTAGTGAGGCCAACCTCCATCTGCCGCAAAACGCGCTAGTGAGAGGCCAGCCCCCATCTGCCGCAAAACGCGCTAGTGAGAGGCCAGCCCCCATCTGCCCCAAAACGCACTAGTGAGAGGCCAACCTCCATCTGCCGCAAAACGCGCTAGTGAGAGGCCAACCTCCATCTGCCGCAAAACGCGCTAGTGAGAGGCCAACCTCCATCTGCCGCAAAACGCGCTAGTGAGAGGCCAGCCTCCATCTGCCGCAAAACGCGCTAGTGAGAGGTCAGCCCCCATCTGCCGCCAAACGCGCTAGTGAGAGGCCAGCCCCCATCCGCTACAAAACGCACTAGTGAGAGGCCAACCCCCATCCGCTGCAATACGCACTAGTGAGAGGCCAACCCCCATCCGCTGCAATACGCACTAGTGAGAGGCCAGCCCCCATCCGCTGCAAAACGTGTTAGTATGAAACGCGTTAGTGTGACACCGGCCTAGATCTGCTGCGCCCCGCTGCCTCACCTATAACCCACTGGATCCAGATGACGTCGTAGTGATTGGGCTCCGGGACAAAGTCCTGTAGGCCGCAGCAATAGTAGTCGCCGATCCTCTTCCCGTCTTCCCCCAGGAAACTCTTTGCTTTGCTCAGGAACTCGTCGGTGACGTCCACCATGTCTACAGTCTTGAAGAGCGGCAGTAGGAGGCGTTTGGTGATCCGCCCGATCCCAGCGCCGCAGTCTAAAGCGCATGAGGTGCCGGTTTTGTGGGGACCGTCCTGTGGGACAAAACATAGTCCTGAGATTAGGGGTCTCCACCATGTTATTCTTAGCGGCTCTAGAAAGGGGGGGCACGTTATTGAGGGTTATTTGTACCCAGAGGTTTCAGCACACAATGTCTGAGGAGATGGAGGGGCTGCAAGAAACCGCACATCAGAGGGACAAAGCCTCCTCTAGTGGGGTCTTCTCCTGATAGAGGAGGCCTAACGAGAGAAATGTAGAGGGAGAAGTGGAAACGTCACCCATAGTTACCAGATTACTGCACTGACATGTCTAGGGCAGCCATAGGGGCAGCCATAGGGGCAGCCATAGGGGCAGCAGCTCCAAAATCTGTGATCCAACGGGCCCACGAATACAAGATGATCAAGGGATCCCGGACTGCCGCCCCCACCAGTACTCCGTCCCCCCAGACCAGAGACTAGAACCCCCTCCTAATGCCGGCATCATCTTCGTAGTTTCTGTCCAGTAGGCTTGGCATGACCTCAGAGACTATGTCCTCCCGCCCATGACCCCTACGTCCTCCCGCTCACGACGACCCCCCCGTCCTCCCGCCCACGATGACCCCCCCGTCCTCGATGACCCCCCACGTCCTCCCGCCCACGATGACCCCCCCGTCCTCCCGCCCACGATGATCCCCCCGTCCTCGATGACCCCCCACGTCCTCCCGCCCACGACCCCTACGTCCTCCTGCCTACAACGACGACCCCCCCGTCCTCCCGCCCATGATGACCCCCCCGTCCTCGATGACCCCTTACGTCCTCCCGCCCACGATGACCCCCCCCACGTCCTCCCGCCCACGATGACCCCCCCTCGTCCTCCCACCGACAACGACATCACGAATACAATGACATCATGTTGAGCCTTCTGATCAGAAGAGGGATGCTGGACAGTAGCAGGAGGTTCTTAAGGCTCCGGTCGGGTGGGAATGGTCTACTGACATGGTCACCGGAGCTGGTCCTCCACATCTTATAGGCAAACTCTAGTGACTAGGCCCAGTGGAATCTCACAATGCAACCACAGATTTTGGACCAAAAATGGCCCCTTCTAGAAGGTAACAAATGTTCTTAATAGATTTTCGGGGGCTGCCTAATAAAGGTGCTCAATGTCACGTCATGCCTCCGGGAACTGCGGTGCTGATGTAGGAGGCGGGTATCCATTGTGTTAATTGGGTAGTGGACAACCCCTTTAACCTTTCCCGTCCTGCACCATACATGAGCGGCACTGGAGGATGGGCAGAGCTTGTGCACCAGAGGAGCCTGTGCCATGAAGGTCTCCTCCTCTTTGGTGGGGTCTAACAAGAATCCAAAGATGGCAGACCTGGGGGGAGGGTCTTTATGGAAATTCGTTGGCACCCGGTAATCACTAGTGGGGGCAACGGAGTCTCTCTTAGCCTAAAGCCTGTAGATGCGGCGGTCGCTGCGGACGGTGGCATCTGAGGTGTTACAATGGCCAAGTGTGGCTCTCGCTGCAGTCTGGGCCGTTTAACCCCTCAGATGCCTTGCTCCATCCAATACATATAACAACTATGTAACCCCTCGGTGCCGCCCCCGTCACAGCTGACCCGGACTCCCCAGCTCCGCACCTGGCAGCACTACGGCTCTAGTTACAGAGCGGGGGGTGGGGGGGCGAGATTTCGTCCTACGGGGATACTCACGCGCAGGAATCTCTGCAGGAACTTTTTGGAGCTATTGATATCGATGCTGGATATATGGCCGTAGCCCCCCAGCATGCCGTCCACCGTGGGGGGGACGTTCTTCCAATATTTCTTTGCTTTACAGTAAAACTGTGACTCATCTTCTACCAGGTCCGTGGCCATGACGGGAAGAACTGAAAAGAGAGAAGTCTAAAATTCAAATAGTGAAATAAAACAACAAAAAGACATGCAAAGATAATAAAAAGGAAAACAAAAAAAACATGGAAGGACAGTGGAGGAGAGGAGACCGGAAGGGAAAGGACGAAAGAAGACGGTGGAGGAGAGGAGACCGGAAGGGAAAGGACGAAAGAAGACGGTGGAGGATAGGAGACCGGAAGGGAAAGCACGAAAGAAGACGGTGGAGGAGAGGAGACCGGAAAAGAAAGCACGAAAGAAGACGGTGGAGGAGAGGAGACCGGAAAAGAAAGCACGAAAGAAGACGGTGGAGGAGAGGAGACCGGAAGGGAAAGGAAGAAAGAAGACGGTGGAGGAGAGGAGACCGGAAGGGAAAGGAAGAAAGAAGACGGTGGAGGAGAGGAGACCGGAAGGGAAAGGAAGAAAGAAGACGGTGGAGGAGAGGCGACCGGAAGGGAAAGGACGAAAGAAGACGGTGGAGGAGAGGAGACCGGAAGGGAAAGCACGAAAGAAGACGGTGGAGGAGAGGAGACCGGAAAAGAAAGCACGAAAGAAGACGGTGGAGGAGAGGAGACCGGAAAAGAAAGCACGAAAGAAGACGGTGGAGGAGAGGAGACCGGAAGGGAAAGGAAGAAAGAAGACGGTGGAGGAGAGGAGACCGGAAGGGAAAGGAAGAAAGAAGACGGTGGAGGAGAGGAGACCGGAAGGGAAAGGAAGAAAGAAGACGGTGGAGGAGAGGCGACCGGAAGGGAAAGGACGAAAGAAGACGGTGGAGGAGAGGAGACCGGAAGGGAAAGGACGAAAGAAGACGGTGGAGGAGAGGAAACCGGAAGGGAAAGGAAGAAAGAAGACGGTGGAGGAGAGGAAATCGGAAGGGAAAGGAAGAAAGAAGACGGTGGAGGAGAGGAGACCGGAAGGGAAAGGAAGAAAGAAGACGGTGGAGGAGAGGAGACCGGAAGGGAAAGGAAGAAAGAAGACGGTGGAGGAGAGGAGACTGGAAGGGAAAGGAAGAAAGAAGCCGGTGGAGGAGAGGAGACCGGAAGGGAAAGGAAGAAAGAAGCCGGTGGAGGAGAGGAGACCGGAAGGGAAAGGAAGAAAGAAGCCGGTGGAGGAGAGGAGACCGGAAGGGAAAGGAAGAAAGAAGACGGTGGAGGAGAGGAGACCGGAAGGGAAAGGACGAAAGAAGACGGTGGAGGAGAGGAGACCGGAAGGGAAAGGACGAAAGAAGACGGTGGAGGAGAGGAGACCGGAAGGGAAAGGACGAAAGAAGACGGTGGAGGAGAGGAGACCGGAAAAGAAAGCACGAAAGAAGACGGTGGAGGATAGGAGACCGGAAGGGAAAGGAAGAAAGAAGACGGTGGAGGAGAGGCGACCGGAAGGGAAAGGAAGAAAGAAGACGGTGGAGGAGAGGAGACCGGAAGGGAAAGGACGAAAGAAGACGGTGGAGGAGAGGCGACCGGAAGGGAAAGGACGAAAGAAGAAAAGATGGGGGAGGGAGGGGGGTCCTGAAAAGGAAAGGAGGGAGCGGGGCCCGAAAAGGAAAGGGGAGAGCCGGGCCCCAAAAGGAAAGGTTGGAGCCGGGCACGAAAAGGAAAGGGGGGAGCCGGGCAGGAAAAGGAAAGGGGGGAGCCGGGCACGAAAAGGAAAGGGGGGAGCCGGGCACGAAAAGGAAAGGGGGGAGCCGGGCACGAAAAGGAAAGGGGGGAGCCGGGCACGAAAAGGAAAGGGGGGAGCCGGGCACGAAAAGGAAAGGGGGGAGCCGGGCACGAAAAGGAAAGGGGGGAGCCAGGCACGAAAAGGAAAGGGGGGAGCCAGGCACGAAAAGGAAAGGGGGGAGCCAGGCACGAAAAGGAAAGGGGGGAGCCAGGCACGAAAAGGAAAGGGGGGAGCAGGGTCTGAAAAGGAACGGGGTGGGGCAAGAAGGAAGAGGGAGGGGCAAATAGCAGAAAGAGGGGGTGGGAATCAGGAAGAGGTTGTGGAGGAGAGGGAGAAGCCACAGGAAGGGCAAAAAAGAGGAGAGAGGGTGTGGGGGTGACAGGAAAGGGATGGTTGGCACCACACAGGGTGTGAGGCCGATAGGAAGAGGCAAAAAGAAGAAATTAATTGGGGTGGGGGGGGAGAAAGCAGGTGGGTGATAGGAAGGGGGCTGATGGGGAAGAGGCGACAAGAAGGGAAAAAGAAAGGAAAGAAAATAACAGGAAAAAGAAGGAAGAGGAAGGAAGAAAAAAAAAAAAAGTAATAGATCAAAAGAAAAATATAGAAATAAAGTTTCAAAATTAAAGTAAATAATAAATATTTGAAATAAATCTACGTCTAAATTATAACAAAGGTGTTAATCCATGATTTTCGGGGCCTGGTTTTTCGTCCTCCCTAACGGGTGACCGCCCCGTCAGGGAGCACGGCCGGTGACCGCCCCGTCACGGAGCACGGCCGGTGACCGCCCCCTTCAGGGAGCACGGCCGGTGACCGCTCGTTAGGGAGCATGGCCGGTGACCGCCCGTTAGGGAGGACGGCCGGTGACAGCTCGCTATGGAGGACGGCCGGTGACCGCTCGTTATGGAGGATGGCCGGTGACCGCTCGTTAGGGAGGACGGCCGGTGACCGCTCGTTAGGGAGGACGGCTGGTGACCGCTCGTTAGGGAGGACGGCCGGTGACCGCTCGTTAGGGAGGACGGCCGGTGACCGCTCGTTAGGGAGGACGGCCGGTGACCGCTCGTTATGGAGGATGGCCGGTGACCGCTCGTTAGGGAGGACGGCCGGTGACCGCTCGTTAGGGAGGACGTCGGCGGTGCCAGAGAACAGCGCCTCTATTTTTAAGATCTGCCAGATTAACCCTTTTGTTACTGGCCACGTGGCTCATAAAGAGATATAGTCAGATGATGACGAGCGGAGGAGGACTCTGCCATGACCTTATCAGGAGCCGCCCGAGGCGCCGTCTGTTCACACCCAATAGTCTTGAATGATCACTAAAAATAGTGCTCCCCTCGCGGCGCTCGCACACCGCCCGTGCCACACGTCCAGGAATAACAGCGGGTGCCGGCCAGAAAAAGAAAACACATGGAGAAGACAATCTCCACACCCAAAATAGAGGGACAATCGCTCAGATAACAATTCCCTACAGTTATAATCTATACCCCAGATTGTTCCCAGGATGAGGGATATCTATAAGTATCCATAACCATCCATAAGACATAAGTCTTAAGACGCCCCCCGCACCCCCTGAACTAGAAGACCCCGCTAGAGTCAGACACCCCCAGACTGGGGGAAGGGTCTGGTGTGACACATAAAGCTGTATGGAGGGTGTAATGTTACAGGTGGGCTCACATTCACCCACTGACTTTCAGGCACCCCCTAGATCACTACTATGGGGGCCATCAATCAGGGGGTCCCGAGTCCACACCGTATAATCCACTGGTGAGAAATCACCAATCTGGACCCCAAAAGCAAGAAGTACCAGAGAGGGGGCAGATATCACCGCGCGGGGGGGGGGCAGATATCACCGCGCGGGGGGGGCAGATATCACCGCGCGGGGGGGGCAGATATCACCGCGCGGGGGGGGCAGATATCACCGCGCGGGGGGGGCAGATATCACCGCGCGGGGGGGGGCAGATATCACCGCGCGGGGGGGGCAGATATCACCGCGCGGGGGGGGCAGATATCACCGCGCGGGGGGGCAGATATCACCGCGCGGGGGGGGCAGATATCACCGCGCGGGGGGGGGCAGATATCACCGCGCGGGGGGGGCAGATATCACCGCGCGGGGGGGCAGATATCACCATACATCAGCAGCTATAATCAGGGGCAGACATAACCATACAGGGGCAGATATCACTGTATAGACACAGCTATAATCAGGGGCAGATATCACCATATAGGAGCAGGGGCAGATATCACTGTACAGGGGCAGATATCACTGTATAGAAGCAGATATAATCAGGGGCAGATATCACTGTACAGGGTCGGTTTGGCTGTATTCGGGGGCAGATATGGCTGTATTCGGGGGGGCAGATATGGCTGTATTCGGGGGGGCAGACATGGCTGTATTCGGGGGGGGCAGATATGGCTGTATTCGGGGGGGCAGATATGGCTGTATTCGGGGGGGGGCAGATATGGCTGTATTCGGGGGGGGGCAGATATGGCTGTATTCGGGGGGGGGCAGATATGGCTGTATTCGGGGGGGGCAGATATGGCTGTATTCGGGGGGGGCAGATATGGCTGTATTCGGGGGGGGGCAGATATGGCTGTATTCGGGGGGGCAGATATGGCTGTATTCGGGGGGGCAGATATGGCTGTATTCGGGGGGGGCAGATATGGCTGTATTCGGGGGGGGCAGATATGGCTGTATTCGGGGGGGGGGCAGATATGGCTGTATTCGGGGGGCAGGTATGGCTGTATTCGGGGGGCAGGTATGGCTGTATTCGGGGGGGCAGGTATGGCTGTATTCGGGGGGGCAGGTATGGCTGTATTCGGGGGGGCAGGTATGGCTGTATTCGGGGGGGCAGGTATGGCTGTATTCGGGGGGCAGGTATGGCTGTATTCGGGGGGCAGGTATGGCTGTATTCGGGGGGCAGGTATGGCTGTATTCGGGAGGCAGGTATGGCTGTATTCGGGGGGCAGGTATGGCTGTATTCGGGGGGCAGGTATGGCTGTATTCGGGGGGCAGGTATGGCTGTATTCGGGGGGCAGGTATGGCTGTATTCGGGGGCAGATATGGCTGTATTCGGGGCAGGTATGGCTGTATTCGGGGCAGGTATGGCTGTATTCGGGGCAGGTATGGCTGTATTCGGGGCAGGTATGGCTGTATTCGGGGGGCAGGTATGGCTGTATTCGGGGCAGGTATGGCTGTATTCGGGGCAGGTATGGCTGTATTCGGGGCAGGTATGGCTGTATTCGGGGCAGGTATGGCTGTATTCGGGGCAGGTATGGCTGTATTCGGGGCAGGTATGGCTGTATTCGGGGCAGATATGGCTGCATTCAGGGGCAGATATGGCTGCATTCAGGGGCAGATATGGCTGCATTCAGGGGCAGATATGGCTGCATTCAGGGGCAGATATGGCTGCATTCAGGGGCAGATATGGCTGCATTCAGGGGCAGATATGGCTGCATTCAGGGGCAGATATGGCTGCATTCAGGGGCAGATATGGCTGCATTCAGGGGCAGATATGGCTGTATTGGGGGCAGATATGGCTGTATTGGGGGCAGATATGGCTGTATTCGGGGGCAGATATGGCTGTATCCGGGGCAGACATGGCTGTATTCGGGGGCAGATATGGCTGTATTCGGGGGGGGCAGATATGGCTGTATTCGGGGGGGCAGATATGGCTGTATTCGGGGGGGGGCAGATATGGCTGTATTCGGGGGGGGCAGATATGGCTGTATTCGGGGGGGGGGGGCAGATATGGCTGTATTCGGGGGGCAGGTATGGCTGTATTCGGGGGGCAGGTATGGCTGTATTCGGGGGGGCAGGTATGGCTGTATTCGGGGGGGCAGGTATGGCTGTATTCGGGGGCAGGTATGGCTGTATTCGGGGGGCAGGTATGGCTGTATTCAGGGGGCAGGTATGGCTGTATTCAGGGGGCAGGTATGGCTGTATTCGGGGGGCAGGTATGGCTGTATTCGGGGGGCAGGTATGGCTGTATTCGGGGGGCAGGTATGGCTGTATTCGGGGGGCAGGTATGGCTGTATTCGGGGGGCAGGTATGGCTGTATTCGGGGGCAGATATGGCTGTATTCGGGGCAGGTATGGCTGTATTCGGGGCAGGTATGGCTGTATTCGGGGCAGGTATGGCTGTATTCGGGGGGCAGATATGGCTGTATTCGGGGGGCAGATATGGCTGTATTCGGGGGGCAGATATGGCTGTATTCGGGGCAGGTATGGCTGTATTCGGGGCAGGTATGGCTGTATTCGGGGCAGGTATGGCTGTATTCGGGGCAGGTATGGCTGTATTCGGGGCAGGTATGGCTGTATTCGGGGCAGGTATGGCTGCATTCGGGGCAGATATGGCTGCATTCGGGGGCAGATATGGCTGTATTCGGGGCAGATATAGCTGTATTCGGGGCAGATATGGCTGTATTGGGGGCAGATATGGCTGTATTCGGGGGCAGATATGGCTGTATTCGGGGGGCAGATATGGCTGTATTCGGGGGGCAGATATGGCTGTATTCGGGGGGCAGATATGGCTGTATTCGGGGGCAGATATGGCTGTATTCGGGGGGCAGATATGGCTGTATTCGGGGGGCAGATATAGCTGTATTCGGGGGCAGATATGGCTGTATTCGGGGAAGATATAGCTGTATTCGGGGGCAGATATGGCTGTATTCGGGGGCAGATATGGCTGTATTCGGGGGCAGATATGGCTGTATTCGGGGGCAGATATGGCTGTATTCGGGGGGCAGATATGGCTGTATTCGGGGGCAGATATGGCTGTATTCGGGGGCAGATATGGCTGTGTTCGGGGGCAGATATGGCTGTGTTCGGGGGGCAGATATGGCTGTATTCGGGGGCAGATATGGCTGTATTCGGGGGCAGATATAGCTGTATTCGGGGCAGATATAGCTGTATTCGGGGCAGATATGGCTGTATTCGGGGCAGATATGGCTGTATTCGGGGCAGATATAGCTGTATTCGGGGCAGATATAGCTGTATTCGGGGCAGATATAGCTGTATTCGGGGCAGATATAGCTGTATTCGGGGCAGATATAGCTGTATTCGGGGGCAGATATGGCTGTATTCGGGGCAGATATAGCTGTATTCGGGGCAGATATAGCTGTATTCGGGGGCAGATATAGCTGTATTCGGGGGCAGATATGGCTGTATTCGGGGGCAGATATAGCTGTATTCGGGGCAGATATGGCTGTATTCGGGGGCAGATATGGCTGTATTCGGGGCAGATATGGCTGTATTAGGGGCAGATATGGCTGTATTCGGGGCAGATATGACTGTATTCGGGGGCAGATATGGCTGTATTCGGGGGCAGATATGGCTGTATTCGGGGCAGATATGGTTGTATTCGGGGGCAGATATGGCTGTATTCGGGGCAGATATGGCTGTATTTGGGGCAGATATGGCTGTATTCGGGGGCAGGTATGGCTGTATTCGGGGGCAGGCATGGCTGTATTTGGGGGCAGATATGGCTGTATTCGGGGGCAGATATAGCTGTATTCGGGGCAGATATGGCTGTATTCGGGGCAGATATGGCTGTATTCGGGGCAGATATAGCTGTATTCGGGGCAGATATAGCTGTATTCGGGGCAGATATAGCTGTATTCGGGGCAGATATAGCTGTATTCGGGGCAGATATAGCTGTATTCGGGGCAGATATGGCTGTATTCGGGGCAGATATGGCTGTATTCGGGGGCAGATATGGCTGTATTCGGGGGGCAGATATGGCTGTATTCGGGGGGCAGATATGGCTGTATTCGGGGGCAGATATGGCTGTATTCGGGGGCAGATATGGCTGTATTCGGGGAAGATATAGCTGTATTCGGGGGCAGATATGGCTGTATTCGGGGGCAGATATGGCTGTATTCGGGGGCAGATATGGCTGTATTCGGGGGCAGATATGGCTGTATTCGGGGGCAGATATGGCTGTATTCGGGGGCAGATATGGCTGTATTCGGGGCAGATATGGCTGTATTCGGGGGCAGATATGGCTGTGTTCGGGGGGCAGATATGGCTGTATTCGGGGGCAGATATGGCTGTATTCGGGGCAGATATAGCTGTATTCGGGGCAGATATAGCTGTATTCGGGGCAGATATAGCTGTATTTGGGGCAGATATGGCTGTATTGGGGGCAGATATGGCTGTATTCGGGGGCAGATATGGCTGTATTCGGGGGCAGATATGGCTGTATTCGGGGGGCAGATATGGCTGTATTCGGGGGCAGATATGGCTGTATTCGGGGGCAGATATGGCTGTATTCGGGGGCAGATATGGCTGTATTCGGGGCAGATATGGCTGTATTCGGGGGCAGATATGGCTGTATTCGGGGCAGATATGGCTGTATTCGGGGGCAGATATGGCTGTATTCGGGGGCAGATATGGCTGTGTTCGGGGGGCAGATATGGCTGTATTCGGGGGCAGATATGGCTGTATTCGGGGGCAGATATGGCTGTATTCGGGGCAGATATGGCTGTATTCGGGGGGGGCAGATATGGCTGTATTCGGGGGCAGATATGGCTGTATTCGGGGCAGATATGGCTGTATTCGGGGGCAGATATGGCTGTATTCGGGGGCAGATATGGCTGTATTCGGGGGCAGATATGGCTGTGTTCGGGGGGCAGATATAGCTGTATTCGGGGGCAGATATGGCTGTATTCGGGGGCAGATATGGCTGTATTCGGGGGCAGATATGGCTGTATTCGGGGGCAGATATGGCTGTATTCGGGGCAGATATGGCTGTATTCGGGGGCAGATATGGCTGTATTCGGGGCAGATATGGCTGTATTCGGGGGGCAGATATGGCTGTGTTCGGGGGGCAGATATGGCTGTATTCGGGGGCAGATATGGCTGTATTCGGGGGCAGATATGGCTGTATTCGGGGCAGATATGGCTGTATTCGGGGGGGGCAGATATGGCTGTATTCGGGGGCAGATATGGCTGTATTCGGGGCAGATATGGCTGTATTCGGGCCAGACGTGTCATTATTGGGGCAGGTCCTGGCTGTGCTCCCGGTCACTGTGGTTATGTGACTGTTAGCAGCTGATATGACGCTGTGCTCGGCGCTGCCCGCGGTTTCTCCTTCCCGGTACACGGCGGCGCCGGCTCCGCACCCCCCACACGCCCGATACTCACGGACTACCCAGCAGGACACCGCGCCGCCGGCTGCAGCCTCCGCTCAGGGCTAGAGGGCGCATGTGGACGTCAAGTCCAGCACTCTTCCGGCCTGACAGCACGTTAGCCAATCAGTAGTGAGAAAAGCGTGCTCATCCAATCACAGTGAAAATCTTCTCTCACCGACTAACCAATCAGCTACGGGATCCTGTTTGATAGACAGCTCCAGCATCCAATCAGCTTACCGCCGGCAACTGAAGGCCATATAAATTCAGAACAATGCCCTGGCTGCCTCAGTGAGGGGCCCCGGGGTCCCTGTGAGGGGCCCCTGTGGGGGTCATACAGGCATAATGTGTCAGGAGAGTCCTCCCTGGCGTCTGACCGGTCATAATTATCATAAATGATGTCACGGAATCGCTAAGATTTCAAATAATCGTCAATAGCGACGACATAGGTATTAAAAAAGGAATGGTCTCACCCAATCCCTTTTGATGGAGGGACACGCAGTCTCTAGATCCTGAGTAGTGGATATGTCCGCCATACACTGGCCCTACTACCTCCTGGATACAAAATAACAAAAGACTGCTGCCCCAGACTTCCGTCCTAACAAGGACGGACCACAACTAGGTCTCAAGCTGGACCCCTATGCTGACCCTGATGACATCCCGGCGTCCCGACGCGTTTCGTCACTACCTAAATATTGTTTGCATTGCGTCTATGTATATGACTGACCATTGTCAGCGTATGGAGTGCATTGTAATGCTATTGTTTTTTTAGGTATTATTTTGTATATTGCGTTTTTTTGCCAATTGGACCATTGTCCTTTGCTTATAAGCAATACCTCTTTCCTTTATGTATGTTTAGTTTTTTTCATGTGTTTGTTATTCTAGTGGCCTCACTGTATGCGCTTGCCTATTTGGGCTAGCCCACATGACTAGGGTGTTTATCACCACTTACAGTGATGGCTTTCAGTACCTAACTTGTGCCTTTGGAGTGAGATATTTGCTCCTACAAGTTTAGGAATAAAGGTAATTTTTATGCTGATTCTATAACCTAACCTTAATTGGATTGCTATTTTTACACTAATAAAGGAAAAAAAAAAAAAGGCCTCAAATATGAACGACTTTATTACAGTTGGGTTTCATGAAATATTTTGCTTTTCTTCAAGCGTTTCCTTTCCCTGCACATTTTACTTGGATTGGTACTGGCCAGAAAAAAGGGCAGGCAGCAGAAGTCTAAGCTCACTGACAGATCCTCAGTTAACTCATTAGCTCACTGACAGATCCTCAGTTAACTCATTAGCTCACTGACAGATTCTCAGTTAACTCATTAGCTCACTGACAGATTCTCAGTTAACTCATTAGCTCACTGACAGATTCTCAGTTAACTCATTAGCTCACTGACAGATCCTCAGTTAACTCATTAGCTCACTGACAGATTCTCAGTTAACTCATTAGCTCACTGACAGATTCTCACTTAACTCATTAGCTCACTGACAGATTCTCAGTTAACTCATTAGCTCACTGACAGATTCTCAGTTAACTCATTAGCTCACTGATAGATTCTCAGTTAACTCATTAGCCCACTGACAGATTCTCAGTTAACTCATTAGCTCACTGACAGATTCTCAGTTAACTCATTAGCTCACTGATAGATTCTCAGTTAACTCATTAGCTCACTGACAGATTCTCAGTTAACTCATTAGCTCACTGATAGATTCTCAGTTAACTCATTAGTTCACTGATAGATTCTCAGTTAACTCATTAGCTCACTGATAGATTCTCAGTTAACTCATTAGCTCACTGAGATAGATTCTCAGTTAACTCATTAGCTCACTGATAGATTCTCAGTTAACTCATTAGCTCACTGACAGATTCTCAGTTAACTCATTAGCTCACTGACAGATTCTCAGTTAACTCTTTAGCTCACTGATAGATTCTCAGTTAACTCATTAGCTCCCTGACAGATTTTCAGTTAACTCATTAGCTCACTGATATAATCTCAGTTAACTCATTAGCTCACTGATAGATTCTCAGTTAACTCATTAGCTCACTGATAGATTCTCAGTTAACTCATTAGCTCACTGACAGATTCTCAGTTAACTCATTAGCTCACTGACAGATTCTCAGATAACTCTTTAGCTCACTGATAGATTCTCAGTTAACTCATTAGCTCACTGATAGATTCTCAGTTAAATCATTAGCTCACTGACAGATTCTCAGTTAACTCATTAGCTCACTGATAGAATCTCAGTTAACTCATTAGCTCACTGACAGATTCTCAGTTAACTCATTAGCTCACTGACAGATTCTCAGTTAACTCATTAGCTCACTGACAGATTCTCAGTTAACTCATTAGCTCACTGATAGATTCTCAGTTAACTCATTAGCTCACTGACAGATTCTCGGTTAACTCATTAGCTCACTGACAGATTCTCAGTTAACTCATTAGCTCACTGACAGATTCTCAGTTAACTCATTAGCTCACTGACAGATTCTCAGTTAACTCATTAGCTCACTGATAGATTCTCAGTTAACTCATTAGTTCACTGATAGATTCTCAGTTAACTCATTAGCTCACTGATAGATTCTTAGTTAACTCATTAGCTCACTGAGATAGATTCTCAGTTAACTCATTAGCTCACTGATAGATTCTCAGTTAACTCATTAGCTCACTGACAGATTCTCAGTTAACTCATTAGCTCACTGACAGATTCTCAGTTAACTCTTTAGCTCACTGATAGATTCTCAGTTAACTCATTAGCTCCCTGACAGATTCTCAGTTAACTCATTAGCTCACTGATATAATCTCAGTTAACTCATTAGCTCACTGATAGATTCTCAGTTAACTCATTAGCTCACTGATAGATTCTCAGTTAACTCATTAGCTCACTGACAGATTCTCAGTTAACTCATTAGCTCACTGACAGATTCTCAGATAACTCTTTAGCTCACTGATAGATTCTCAGTTAACTCATTAGCTCACTGATAGATTCTCAGTTAAATCATTAGCTCACTGACAGATTCTCAGTTAACTCATTAGCTCACTGATAGAATCTCAGTTAACTCATTAGCTCACTGACAGATTCTCAGTTAACTCATTAGCTCACTGACAGATTCTCAGTTAACTCATTAGCTCACTGACAGATTCTCAGTTAACTCATTAGCTCACTGATAGATTCTCAGTTAACTCATTAGCTCACTGACAGATTCTCGGTTAACTCATTAGCTCACTGACAGATTCTCAGTTAACTCATTAGCTCACTGACAGATTCTCAGTTAACTCATTAGCTCACTGACAGATTCTCAGTTAACTCATTAGCTCACTGACAGATCCTCAGTTAACTCATTAGCTCACTGATAGATCCTCACTTAACTCATTAGCTCACTGACAGATTATCAGTTAATTTATTAGCTCACTGATAGATTCTCAGTTAACTCATTAGCTCACTGACAGATTCTCAGTTAATTCATTAGCTCACTGACAGATTCTCAGTTAACTCATTAGCTCACTGACAGATTCTCAGTTAACTCATTAGCTCACTGACAGATCCTCAGTTAACTCATTAGCTCACTGACAGATTCTCAGTTAACTCATAAGCTCACTAATAGGTTCTCAGTTAACTCATTAGCTCACTGACAGATTCTCAGTTAACTCATTAGCTCACTGACAGATTGTCAGTTAATTCATTAGCTCACTGACAGATTCTCAGTTAATTCATTAGCTCACTGACAGATTCTCAATTAACTCATTAGCTCACTGACAGATTCTCAGTTAACTCATTAGCTCACTGACAGATTCTCAGTTAACTCATTAGCTCACTGACAGATCCTCAGTTAACTCATTAGCTCACTGACAGATTCTCAGTTAACTCATTAGCTCACTGACAGATTCTCACTTAACTCATTAGCTCACTGACAGATTCTCACTTAACTCATTAGCTCACTGACAGATTCTCAGTTAACTCATTAGCTCACTGATAGATTCTCAGTTAACTCATTAGCTCACTGACAGATTCTCAGTTAACTCATTAGCTCACTGATAGATTCTCAGTTAACTCATTAGTTCACTGATAGATTCTCAGTTAACTCATTAGCTCACTGATAGATTCTCAGTTAACTCATTAGCTCACTGAGATAGATTCTCAGTTAACTCATTAGCTCACTGATAGATTCTCAGTTAACTCATTAGCTCACTGACAGATTCTCAGTTAACTCATTAGCTCACTGACAGATTCTCAGTTAACTCTTTAGCTCACTGATAGATTCTCAGTTAACTCATTAGCTCCCTGACAGATTTTCAGTTAACTCATTAGCTCACTGATATAATCTCAGTTAACTCATTAGCTCACTGATAGATTCTCAGTTAACTCATTAGCTCACTGATAGATTCTCAGTTAACTCATTAGCTCACTGACAGATTCTCAGTTAACTCATTAGCTCACTGACAGATTCTCAGATAACTCTTTAGCTCACTGATAGATTCTCAGTTAACTCATTAGCTCACTGATAGATTCTCAGTTAAATCATTAGCTCACTGACAGATTCTCAGTTAACTCATTAGCTCACTGATAGAATCTCAGTTAACTCATTAGCTCACTGACAGATTCTCAGTTAACTCATTAGCTCACTGACAGATTCTCAGTTAACTCATTAGCTCACTGACAGATTCTCAGTTAACTCATTAGCTCACTGATAGATTCTCAGTTAACTCATTAGCTCACTGACAGATTCTCGGTTAACTCATTAGCTCACTGACAGATTCTCAGTTAACTCATTAGCTCACTGACAGATTCTCAGTTAACTCATTAGCTCACTGACAGATTCTCAGTTAACTCATTAGCTCACTGATAGATTCTCAGTTAACTCATTAGCTCACTGACAGATTCTCAGTTAACTCATTAGCTCACTGATAGATTCTCAGTTAACTCATTAGTTCACTGATAGATTCTCAGTTAACTCATTAGCTCACTGACAGATTCTCAGTTAACTCATTAGCTCACTGACAGATTCTCAGTTAACTCTTTAGCTCACTGATAGATTCTCAGTTAACTCATTAGTTCACTGATAGATTCTCAGTTAACTCATTAGCTCACTGATAGATTCTTAGTTAACTCATTAGCTCACTGAGATAGATTCTCAGTTAACTCATTAGCTCACTGATAGATTCTCAGTTAACTCATTAGCTCACTGACAGATTCTCAGTTAACTCATTAGCTCACTGACAGATTCTCAGTTAACTCTTTAGCTCACTGATAGATTCTCAGTTAACTCATTAGCTCCCTGACAGATTCTCAGTTAACTCATTAGCTCACTG
Organism: Anomaloglossus baeobatrachus; assembly: GCF_048569485.1. Lineage (NCBI taxonomy): Eukaryota > Metazoa > Chordata > Amphibia > Anura > Aromobatidae > Anomaloglossus > Anomaloglossus baeobatrachus. The sequence goes on from NC_134361.1 coordinate 231,268,668, forward strand.
ATATAATCTCAGTTAACTCATTAGCTCACTGATAGATTCTCAGTTAACTCATTAGCTCACTGATAGATTCTCAGTTAACTCATTAGCTCACTGACAGATTCTCAGTTAACTCATTAGCTCACTGACAGATTCTCAGATAACTCTTTAGCTCACTGATAGATTCTCAGTTAACTCATTAGCTCACTGACAGATTCTCAGTTAACTCATTAGCTCACTGACAGATTCTCAGTTAACTCATTAGCTCACTGACAGATTCTCAGTTAACTCATTAGCTCACTGACAGATTCTCAGTTAACTCATTTTGCATCCAGCGATAGACAGCGCAGCGCAGAGGTTGGAAAATGTAAGCGGTGGAACATTTTAAGCAAAAAACATTTTTTAATCGCATGAAAGTCAAAATAAAAATCCCCAAGAGATGAACACCCCCTAAAGGACGAGATAAGGACCCCGTTTAGCGACAACCTCCCACCTGGCTTTCTTGTTTTAGATTCCATTTGTTGTCAGACAGGGTTGTGGCATTAAACATGGTTTGTGGCAGCGATTTGGGGGGCTCCCGAGTCTCCATCAGGTCCTGGGACCCCCATCCTCAATTCCCTATATGCGATACCGCAGTGTCAATATGGGATATTTGCGATGGCCGGTGATGAATAGCACATATACAGCCGCATGATGCCAGAAATTCCAGTATGGTGTAACCCGAAGCCAGTAATGCAGCGCTGGGGGTACTCGGGTTTAATTAACCCCTTACATACCAGGGTATGTTCACTTTCAATGGCTTTTTACTGACCAGAATGAGGTCCGGCTGTGGTGATGATTGCGGTCATACCGGGTCCCGTTGTGGCATATGAAGGCAGCGATACTATAAATCAGGTGGTGGTTGATGGTACAACACAGGAATTGCTATTTAAGCGTTTTCCCCAGTAATTACTTTGATTAGGACCTATAGGCTTGTATTTGCCCCGAGCTAACCACCAAAGTAAAGCGAGTCTTCCCCATACCTGGTCATTGTCCAAGAGCTGCAACCATGACAGCAATGTAAAACAATCACACCCCATAACCGACTGATGCACACCCAGGGGAGAGAGCGCACCTGAGCCAAAAGTGGAGCTGGACGGGACGAGAGAAGGTCGCACATAGAGCGCGGGGTACAGAGAATGCCGCCCCCCGGGATGCTCTACGCGCTGCCGACACTTATGGGGGATTCCGGGTATGTATGCAATCAGATATATTAGGAATTGGCCCAAATTAGCTTCCCTGCCCGTGTTTGCCAAGTCCTATTGAGAGAAGATTCCTCATTACCCATTGAGAGTGTCACAAGAAGGTTTTTATAAACATCGCCCTCTGTGATGGTGGCATCAGGTTCTGGCACCACCGTGCCTGCTAACTTCTCTAATGTCTGTGATCAGCGCAGACAGTTCATAGGCAGGATAGCAAGAGTTAATCCCTGCTGGGCTGCTTGTTAGTCTCCTTTGATCACATGCTGTGGGGTAGCCAGTCAAATTCGCTCTCCTCCTATATATACTAGCTGCACACTTCCATTAATGCCAGCTATAGCTTCTCTATACTGGGCTGGGAAGGTGTTGTTATTCTATATTCTATATATGCTGGCTGCACACTTCCTTTAATGCCAGCTATAGCTTCTCTATACTGGTCTGGTAAGGTGTTATTATTCTATATTCTATATATGCTGGCTGCACACTTCCTTTAATGCCAGCTATAGCTTCTCTATACTAGGCAGGTAAGGTGTTGTTAGTCTATATTCTATATATGCTGGCTGCACACTTCCTTTAATGCCAGCTATAGCTTCTCTATACTAGGCAGGTAAGGTGTTGTTAGTCTATATTCTATATATGCTGGCTGCACACTTCCATTAATGCCAGCTATAGCTTCTCTATACTGGTCTGCTGAGGTGTTGTTATTCTATATTCTATATATGCTTGCTGCACACTTCCATTAATGCCAGCTATAGCTTCTCTATACTGGTCTGGTGAGGTGTTGTTATTCTATATTCTATATATGCTGGCTGCACACTTCCATTAATGCCAGCTATAGCTTCTCTATACTGGGCTGGTAAGGTGTTGTTATTCTATATTCTATATATGCTGGCTGCACACTTCCATTAATGCCAGCTATAGCTTCTCTATACTGGGCTGGTGAGGTGTTGTTAGTCTATATTCTATATATGCTGGCTGTACACTTCCATTAATGCCAGCTATAGCTTCTCTATACTGGTCTGGTGAGGTGTTGTTAGTCTATATTCTATATATGCTGGCTGCACACTTCCATTAATGCCAGCCATAGCTTCTCTATACTGGTCTGGTAAGGTGTTATTATTCTATATTCTATATATGCTGGCTGCACACTTCCATTAATGCCAGCTATTGCTTCTCTATACTGGGCTGGTAAGGTGTTGTTATTCTATATTCTATATATGCTGGCTGCACACTTCCATTAATGCCAGCTATAGCTTCTCTATACTGGTCTGGTAAGGTGTTATTATTCTATATTCTATATATGCTGGCTGCACACTTCCATTAATGCCAGCTATAGCTTCTCTATACTGGTCTGGTAAGGTGTTGTTAGTCTATATTCTATATATGCTGGCTGCACACTTCCATTAATGCCAGCTATAGCTTCTCTATACTGGGCTGGTAAGGTGTTATTATTCTATATTCTCTATATGCTGGCTGCACACTTCCATTAATGCCTGCTATAGCTTCTCTATACTGGTCTGGTAAGGTGTTGTTATTCTATATATGCTGGCTGCACACTTCCATTAATGCCAGCTATAGCTTCTCTATACTGGTCTGGTGAGGTGTTGTTATTCTATATATGCTGGCTGCACACTTCCATTAATGCCAGCTATTGCTTCTCTATACTGGTCTGGCGAGGTGTTATTATTCTATATTCTATATATGCTGGCTGCACACTTCCATTAATGCCAGCTATAGCTTCTCTATACTGGTCTGGCGAGGTGTTATTATTCTATATTCTATATATGCTGGCTGCACAGTTCCTTTAATGCCAGCTATAGCTTCTCTATACTGGGCTGGTAAGTTGTTGTTATTCTATATTCTATATATGCTGGCTGCACACTTCCATTAATGCCAGCTATAGCTTCTCTATACTGGGCTGGTAAGGTGTTATTATTCTATATTCTATATATGCTGGCTGCACAGTTCCTTTAATGCCAGCTATAGCTTCTCTATACTGGGCTGGTAAGGTGTTGTTATTCTATATTCTATATATGCTGGCTACACACTTCCATTAATGCCAGCTATAGCTTCTCTATACTGGTCTGGTAAGGTGTTATTATTCTATATTCTATATATGCTGGCTGCACACTTCCATTAATGCCAGCTATAGCTTCTCTATACTGGGCTGGTGAGGTGTTATTATTCTATATTCTATATATGCTGGCTGCACACTTCCATTAATGCCAGCTATTGCTTCTCTATACTGGGCTGGTAAGGTGTTGTTATTCTATATTCTATATATGCTGGCTGCACACTTCCATTAATGCCAGCTATAGCTTCTCTATACTGGGCTGGTAAGGTGTTATTATTCTATATTCTATATATGCTGGCTGCACAGTTCCTTTAATGCCAGCCATAGATTCTCTATACTGGTCTGGTGAGGTGTTGTTATTCTATATTCTCTATATGCTGGCTGCACACTTCCATTAATGCCAGCTATAGCTTCTCTATACTGGTCTGGTGAGGTGTTGTTATTCTATATTCTGTATATGCTGGCTGCACACTTCCATTAATGCCAGCTATAGCTTTTCTATACTGGGCTGGTAAGGTGTTGTTATTCTATATTCTATATATGCTGGCTGCACACTTCCATTAATGCCAGCTATTGCTTCTCTATACTGGTCTGGCGAGGTGTTATTATTCTATATTCTATATATGCTGGCTGCACAGTTCCTTTAATGCCAGCTATAGCTTCTCTATACTGGGCTGGTAAGGTGTTGTTATTCTATATTCTATATATGCTGGCTACACTCTTCCATTAATGCCAGCTATAGCTTCTCTATACTGGTCTGGTAAGGTGTTATTATTCTATATTCTATATATGCTGGCTGCACACTTCCATTAATGCCAGCTATAGCTTCTCTATACTGGTCTGGTAAGGTGTTATTATTCTATATTCTATATATGCTGGCTGCACACTTCCATTAATGCCAGCTATTGCTTCTCTATACTGGGCTGGTAAGGTGTTGTTATTCTATATTCTATATATGCTGGCTGCACACTTCCATTAATGCCAGCTATAGCTTCTCTATACTGGTCTGGTGAGGTGTTATTATTCTATATTCTATATATGCTGGCTGCACACTTCCATTAATGCCAGCTATAGCTTCTCTATACTGGTCTGGGAAGATGTTATTATTCTATATATGCTGGTTGCACACTTCCATTAATGCCAGCTATAGCTTCTCTATACTGGTCTGGTGAGATGTTGTTATTCTATATATGCTGGCTGCACACTTCCATTAATGCCAGCTATAGCTTCTCTATACTGGGCTGGTAAGGTGTTGTTATTCTATATTCTATATATGCTGGCTGCACACTTCCATTAATGCCAGCTATAGCTTCTCTATACTGGGCTGGTAAGGTGTTGTTATTCTATATTCTATATATGCTGGCTACACACTTCCATTAATGCCAGCCATAGCTTCTCTATACTGGGCTGGTAAGGTGTTATTATTCTATATTCTATATATGCTGGCTGCACAGTTCCTTTAATGCCAGCCATAGCTTCTCTATACTGGGCTGGTAAGGTGTTGTTATTCTATATATGCTGGCTGCACAGTTCCTTTAATGCCAGCCATAGCTTCTCTATACTGGTCTGGTGAGGTGTTATTATTTTATATTCTATATATGCTGGCTGCACACTTCCATTAATGCCAGCTATAGCTTCTCTATACTGGGCTGGTAAGGTGTTATTATTCTATATTCTATATATGCTGGCTGCACACTTACTTTAATGCCAGCTATAGCTTCTCTATACTGGTCTGGTAAGGTGTTGTTATTCTATATTCTATATATGCTGGCTGCACACTTCCTTTAATGCCAGCTATAGCTTCTCTATACTGGGCTGGTAAGGTGTTGTTATTCTATGTTCTATATATGCTGGCTGCACACTTCCATTAATGCCAGCTATAGCTTCTCTATACTGGGCTGGTAAGGTGTTGTTATTCTATATTCTATATATGCTTGCTGCACACTTCCTTTAATGCCAGCTATAGCTTCTCTATACTGGTCTGGTAAGGTGTTATTATTCTATATTCTATATATGCTGGCTGCACACTTCCATTAATGCCAGCTATAGCTTCTCTATACTGGTCTGGTGAGGTGTTATTATTCTATATTCTATATATGCTGGCTGCACAGTTCCTTTAATGCCAGCTATTGCTTCTCTATACTGGTCTGGTAAGGTGTTATTATTCTATATTCTATATATGCTGGCTGCACACTTCCATTAATGCCAGCTATAGCTTCTCTATACTGGTCTGGTAAGGTGTTGTTATTCTATGTTCTATATATGATGGCTGCACACTTCCATTAATGCCAGCTATAGCTTCTCTATGCTGGGCTGGTGAGGTGTTGTTATTCTATATATGCTGGCTGCACACTTCCATTAATGCCAGCCATAGCTTCTCTATACTGATCTGGTGAGGTATTATTATTCTATATATGCTGGCTGCACACTTCCATTAATGCCAGCTATAGCTTCTCTATACTGGTCTGGTGAGGTGTTGTTAGTCTATATTCTATATATGCTGGCTGCACACTTCCAATAATGCCAGCTATAGCTTCTCTATACTGGGCTGGTAAGGTGTTGTTAGTCTATATTCTATATATGCTGGCTGCACACTTCCTTTAATGCCAGCCATAGCTTCTCTATACTGGGCTGGTAAGGTGTTGTTATTCTATATTCTATATATGCTGGCTGCACATTTCCATTAATGCCAGCTATAGCTTCTCTATACTGGGCTGGTAAGGTGTTGTTATTCTATATTCTATATATGCTGGCTGCACACTTCCTTTAATGCCAGCTATAGCTTCTCTATACTGGCCTGGTGAGGTGTTATTATTCTATATTCTATATATGCTGGCTGCACACTTCCATTAATGCCAGCTATAGCTTCTCTATACTGGGCTGGTAAGGTGTTGTTAGTCTATATTCTATATATGCTGGCTGCACACTTCCTTTAATGCCAGCCATAGCTTCTCTATACTGGGCTGGTAAGGTGTTGTTATTCTATATTCTATATATGCTGGCTGCACACTTCCATTAATGCCAGCTATAGCTTCTCTATACTGGGCTGGTAAGGTGTTGTTATTCTATATTCTATATATGCTGGCTGCACACTTCCATTAATGCCAGCTATAGCTTCTCTATACTGTTCTGGTAAGGTGTTGTTATTCTATGTTCTATATATGATGGCTGCACACTTCCATTAATGCCAGCTATAGCTTCTCTATGCTGGGCTGGTAAGGTGTTGTTATTCTATGTTCTATATATGATGGCTGCACACTTCCTTTAATGCCAGCCATAGCTTTTCTATACTGGGCTGGTGAGGTGTTGTTATTCTATATATGCTGGCTGCACACTTCCATTAATGCCAGCCATAGCTTCTCTATACTGATCTGGTGAGGTATTATTATTCTATATTCTATATATGCTGGCTGCACACTTCCATTAATGCCAGCTATAGCTTCTCTATACTGGTCTGGTGAGGTGTTGTTAGTCTATATTCTATATATGCTGGCTGCACACTTCCATTAATGCCAGCTATAGCTTCTCTATACTGGGCTGGTAAGGTTATGTTATTATATATTCTATATATGCTGGCTACACACTTCCTTTAATGCCAGCTATAGCTTCTCTATACTGGTCTGGTAAGGTGTTGTTATTCTATATTCTATATATGCTGGCTGCACACTTCCATTAATGCCAGCTATAGCTTCTCTATACTGGGCTGGTAAGGTGTTGTTATTCTATATTCTATATATGCTGGCTACACACTTCCATTAATGCCAGCTATAGCTTCTCTATACTGGGCTGGTAAGGTGTTGTTAGTCTATATTCTATATATGCTGGCTTAACACTTCCTTTAATGCCAGCTATAGCTTTTCTATACTGGGCTGGTAAAGTGTTGTTAGTCTATATTCTATATATGCTGGCTGCACACTTCCTTTAATGCCAGCTATAGCTTCTCTATACTGGGCTGGTAAGGTGTTATTATTCTATATTCTATATATGCTGGCTGCACACTTCCATTAATGCCAGCTATAGCTTCTCTATACTGGGCTGGTAAGGTGTTGTGATTCTATATTCTATATATGCTGGCTGCACACTTCCTTTAATGCCAGCTATAGCTTCTCTATACTGGGCAGGTAAGGTGTTGTGATTCTATATTCTATATATGCTGGCTGCACACTTCCTTTAATGCCAGCTATAGCTTCTCTATACTGGGCAGGTAAGGTGTTGTGATTCTATATTCTATATATGCTGGCTGCACACTTCCTTTAATGCCAGCTATAGCTTTTCTATACTGGGCTGGTAAGGTGTTGTTAGTCTATATTCTATACATGCTGGCTGCACACTTCCATTAATGCCAGCTATAGCTTCTCTATATTGGTCTGGTGAGGTGTTGTTAGTCTATATTCTATATATACTGGCTGCACACTTCCATTAATGCCAGTTATAGCTTTTCTATTCTGGGCTGGTAAGAAGTTGTTAGTCTATATTCTTTATATACTGGCTGCACACTTCCTTTAATGCCAGCTATAGCTTCTCTATACTAGGCTGGTAAGGTGTTATTATTCTATATTCTATATATGCTGGCTGTACACTTCCATTAATGCCAGCTATAGCTTCTCTATACTGGGCTGGTAAGGTGTTGTGATTCTATATTCTATATATGCTGGCTGCACACTTCCATTAATGCCAGCTATAGCTTCTCTATACTGGGCTGGTAAGGTGTTGTGATTCTATATTCTATATATGCTGGCTGCACACTTCCTTTAATGCCAGCTATAGCTTTTCTATACTGGGCTGGTAAGGTGTTGTTATTCTTTATTCTATATATGCTGGCTGCACACTTCCTTTAATGCCAGCTATAGCTTTTCTATTCTGGGCTGGTAAGGTGTTGTTATTCTATATTCTATATATGCTGGCTGCACACTTCCTTTAATGCCAGCTATAGCTTTTCTATACTGGGCTGGTAAGGTGTTGTTATTCTTTATTCTATATATGCTGGCTGCACACTTCCTTTAATGCCAGCTATAGCTTTTCTATTCTGGGCTGGTAAGGTGTTGTTATTCTATATTCTATATATGCTGGCTGCACACTTCCTTTAATGCCAGCTATAGCTTTTCTATACTGGGCTGGTAAGGTGTTGTTATTCTTTATTCTATATATGCTGGCTGCACACTTCCTTTAATGCCAGCTATAGCTTCTCTATACTGGGCTGGTAAGGTGTTGTTATTCTATATTCTATATATGCTGGCTGCACACTTCCTTTAATGCCAGCTATAGCTTCTCTATACTGGGCTGGTAAGGTGTTGTTATTCTATATATGCTGGCTACACACTTCCATTAATGCCAGCTATAGCTTCTCTATACTGGGCTGGTAAGGTGTTGTTAGTCTATATTCTATATATGCTGGCTGCACAGTTCCTTTAATGCCAGCTATAGCTTTTCTATACTGGTCTGGTAAGGTGTTGTTAGTCTATATTCTATATATGCTGGCTGCACAGTTCCTTTAATGCCAGCTATAGCTTTTCTATACTGGGCTGGTAAGGTTTTGTTATTCTATATATGCTGGCTACACACTTCCATTAATGCCAGCTATAGCTTCTCTATTCTGGGCTGGTAAGGTGTTGTTAGTCTATATTCTATATATGCTGGCTGCACACTTCCTTTAATGCCAGCTATAGCTTTTCTATACTGGTCTGGTGAGGTGTTGTGATCCAGAGTTACTGGTGGTTGAAGTGCTTTGTTGCTGTGAGCGGTTGTAGTTTTAACCCCCGTCCTTTTGTTGCTGCCTTACTTCTCTTGCTTTTCTCCTTAGTTAATTACTTTGTTCCTGTGAGTTTGCAGTGTCTGAGTTTTGTTTTTTCCCCTGTCTGTCTTTATCTGTGTTGCCATCACACTCCTGCCCCTTCCTTCCCTGGGGGGAACAGATTAGTTCTGGTCAGTAGAACAGTAAAGCACAGGACACCGGCATCTCCACCATGAGGAGTAATCCAGAGCACTGTGTTTTTTTCTTTTTTTCTTTCTTTCATTCCTTCTCTGGGGGGAAACAGATTAGTTCTAGTCAGGAGTATAGTAAGGCACCGGATTCTGGCGTCTCCACCATCAGGGGTAATCCGGAGGTTAGGGATAGCTTAAATTTTGCTAGCGTGAGGGACAGTATAGGAGCCCCTTATCCCTCTCTATCTTGCAGTCACATCGTGACAGATATGGGATCCGGTCAACTTGGATTGGGTTCCTCTTGGCAAGGACCCAAAGTAGAGAAATAAGGTGTCCTACCTGTTTGGGTCCATGGAGTGACAGATGCTGCAGGATTCAGCAACCTGCAGCATTTAGGCTATCGTGAATACTCAGAATGCTCAGTGCTGTGTTGGGTTTTCTTTCACTGTTGACAATGCGTATTCTTGTGGATGTGCCTTTTGACTGGAGTGACTGGGGCACAATAATGGCTGGGATGTTGTTCCTCATGGTTCTTTGGAACTCATATTCAAGGCTTAGTTTTTTTCTAAAAACAGAGGGACAATACTACATGGAGGTGATTTACTGGCCAGAAAATGTTCACTGTGGGTCCAAAGACAATGTAACCCTGTAAATAAGTCTCCTTCTTTCCGCAGAAGGTAAAGTGTTGTGGTTGTAGCACCATGCGGCCAGAATGCAATGAACAAGGATAAGAAGAGCCATCAAGAAAGAGACGTTGATGGATGTTCCTAGCAATAGCAGCAAAACATTAGATGGATTTTACAACGAGCTTCGCCGAAAATATCCAGATGCCTTTACCCTTGCTGCTGACCTTGGCAGAAGGAACGGCTCACTACAGAAATTACCCCGCCTGGAGAAGACACCATCTCCAGTCCTTGGATTCCCACCAAATTCTTCGAATGTGGCCTCTCCTCAAAGATGGTCACCAGATAGTTTCCTTTCCAAGGTGAAATATCAGAAAACGCATAACGAGCAAAGGAAAGAAGTAGAAAAGCCTAAGCAGAGTGGAAATGCCCTCATCATCAAAGATCAAGCCATTCCTTTGCCAGCCTGGAGCCGGAACGATTATCTTGAAGCTCAAAATGGGGCCTTGTTTCATCTTCCAACTCTACGCACCCAGGTTGAACAAAACAAAGTTGAGTTGAAAAACAGGCTTAATCCATCCAAAACCGAGACCACCCAAAGTGCTGCAGTACAGACAAGCAATAGTGTACAAGCAAAGACCTCCAGCGATTACACCACCTCAAAGTCCACCAATGATTACCCCATCACACAGACCACTAGTGATCACACCACCAGGAAGACCTCCAGAGACTATACCACCATAAAGCCCACCAATGATTACACCACCACCCAGACCGCTAGTGATCACTCCACCTGGAATACCTCCAGAGACTATACCACCATAAAACCTACTAAGGATTACAACACCACCCAGACCACTAATGATCACTCCACCTGGAATACCTCCAGAGACTATACCACCATAAAACCTACCAATGATTACACCACCACCCAGACCACTAGTGATCACACCACATGGAAGACCTCCAGAGACTATACCACCATAAAACCTACTAAGGATTACACCACCACCCAGACCACTAGTGATCACACCACATTGAAGACCTCCAGAGACTATACCACCATAAAACCTACTAAGGATTACAACACCACCCAGACCACTAGTGATCACTCCACCTGGAATACCTCCAGAGACTATACCACCATAAAGCCCACCAATGATTACACCACCACCCAGACCACTAGTGATCACACCACATGGAAGACTTCCAGAGACTATACCACCATAAAACCTACCAATGATTACACCACCACCCAGACCACTAGTGATCACACCACATGGAAGACCTCCAGAGACTATGCCACCATAAAACCCACCATTGATTACACCACCACTCAGACCACTGGTGATCACACCACATGGAAGACCTCCAAAGACTATACCACCATAAAACCTACCAATGATTACACCACCACCCAGATCACTAGTGATCACACCACATGGAAGACCTCCAGAGACTATACCACCATAAAGCCCACCAATGATTACACCACCACTCAGACCACTGGTGATCACACCACCTGGAAGACATCAAGAGACTATACCACCATAAAGCCCACCAATGATTACACAACCACACAGACCACTAGTGATCACACTACCAGAAAGACCTCCAAAGATTATTCTACCACAAAGCCTACCAATGATTACACCACCACACAGACCACCAATGATTACACCCTCTCAAAAATCATAAACAATTATATAACTACAAAACCCATCAATGTTCACACCATTACCACCACAAAATCCACCAATAATTACACCACCACAAAGACCATGGATGATTACACCCCCAGGAAGACCTCCAGAGATTATACCACCACTAAACCCATCAATGATTGTACCACCATGACTGCAAAGACCATCAATTATTACACCGCCCCAAAGTCTTCCAATGATGATACCACCACGACAAAGTCCAGTAAGGATTACACCACCACGCAGACGTTCAGGGATTACACCACCACAAAGTCCACCACAGAGTTTCCCACCACTGGAGAAAGTCCTCCCTCACGATCAAGTGCTTCCGGAATTAAGTCAGATCCATTAGGAACCATCATGAAAGAACTGTTACCCAACAAGCCTAGTCGATTAATGAAGGACCTGCCAAAAACCACAAACAGGTTGCCCAATAATGGTAAAAGCTTCTATATCTTTGTTTGTGCATGTTGGTGTAGTTAGTTTAGACTCTGTGATGTCACCTTTGTGCCTTTTTTAATATGTTTACCCCTTCAATCACTCAACAGTATAAGTAAAGCCTCAGACATTGATTTACGGGGTAGCCAGAAAGCCAACTTATTGAGTCTTTGTAAACTTTAAATCACTTTTTACCCCTTGAACAAGTTAAGTTTGCCCCATAACCGATGCCACCTATAAAGAAGCATACTTCATTTTATTGGGAAGTGATATTTGATCCTATTCTCAAGGGATGGGCTACCAGGTAAATCTCCATAAAATTCATTATCTTTCATGACACAAAATAAGTGCACATGGGTGCATCTTTGGCACAAACGTGGTCTGTCTTTAATGCTGGATTCGAAAACTGTGAGAAGAAGCAGCTTTTCCTTATGTTACTATATACAGTGCCTACAAGTAGTCTTCACCCCCCTGCAGATTTAGCAGGTTTGATAAGATGCAAATAAGTAAATAAGTTAGAGCCTGCAAACTTCAAACAAGAGCAGGATTTATTAACAGATGCATAAATCTTACAAACCAACAAGTTATGTCGCTCAGTTACATTTTAATACATTTTCAACATAAAAGTGGGGGTCAATTATTATTCAACCCCTAGGTTTAATATTTTGTGGAATAACCCTTGTTTGCAATTACAGCTAATAATCGTCTTTTATAAGACCTGATCAGGCCGGCACAGGTCTCTGGAGTTATCTTGGCCCACTCCTCCATGCAGATCTTCTCCAAGTTATCTAGGTTCTTTGGGTGTCTCATGTGGACTTTAATCTTGAGCTCCTTCCACAAGTTTTCAATTGGGTTAAGGTCAGGAGACTGACTAGGCCACTGCAACACCTTGATTTTTTCACTCTTGAACCAGGCCTTGGTTTTCTTGGCTGTGTGCTTTGGGTCGTTGTCTTGTTGGAAGATGAAATGACGACCCATCTTAAGATCCTTGATGGAGGAGCGGAGGTTCTTGGCCAAAATCTCCAGGTAAGCCGTGCTATCCAGCTTACCATGGATGCGGACCAGATGGCCAGGCCCCTTGGCTGAGAAACAGCCCCACAGCATGATGCTGCCACCACCATGCTTGACTGTAGGGATGGTATTCTTGGGGTCGTATGCAGTGCCATCCAGTCTCCAAACGTCACGTGTGTGGTTGGCACCAAAGTTCTCGATCTTGGTCTCATCAGACCAGAGAACTTTGAACCAGTCTGTCTCAGAGTCCTCCAAGTGATCATGAGCAAACTGTAGACGAGCCTTGACATGACGCTTTGAAAGTAAAGGTACCTTACGGGCTCGTCTGGAACGGAGACCATTGCGGTGGAGTACGTTACTTATGGTATTGACTGAAACCAATGTCCCCACTGCCATGAGATCTTCCCGGAGCTCCTTCCTTGTTGTCCTTGGGTTAGCCTTGACTCTTCGGACAAGCCTGGCCTCGGCACGGGTGGAAACTTTCAAAGGCTGTCCAGGCCGTGGAAGGCTAACAGTAGTTCCATAAGCCTTCCACTTCCGGATGATGCTCCCAACAGTGGAGACAGGTAGGCCCAAGTCCTTGGAAAGGGTTTTGTACCCCTTGCCAGCCTTGTGACCCTCCACGATCTTGTCTCTGATGGCCTTGGAATGCTCCTTTGTCTTTCCCATGTTGGCCAAGTATGAGTGCTGTTCACAAGTTTGGGGAGGGTCTTAATTAGTCAGAAAAGGCTGGAAAAAGAGATAATTAATCCAAACATGTGAAGCTCATTGTTCTTTGTGCCTGAAATACTTCTTAATACTTTAGGGGAACCAAACAGAATTCTGGTGATTTAAGGGGTTGAATAATAAATGACCTCTGAATAAACTTTTCACAATTTAAAAAAAAAAGAAATAACATTCTTTTTTGCTGCATTTCACACTTCCAGACTGATCTACAGTCCAAATGTCACAATGCCAAGTTATTCCGAATGTGTAAACCTGCGAAATCTGCAGGGGGTTGAATACTACTTGTAGGCACTGTATATATATATACACCATATGTACTACATATACACCTCAACTTTTTTAGTTTTGGTGTAGTAGCCCCTAGTTGATAGACAATGTCTATGACATGGGTGACACCCAGATTCCCAAAATGATTGGACAGTGTTGTATGTTATGAACCCGATTGGCAAAATGTCTCAATAAACACTACAGGGATTTTTTTCCAACATGTTGCACACAAGTATCATAGACCGTCCGTTCTCTTCCTTCTTCCAGGTGGCTTCGTTTCAGACAGTGACTCCGGAGTTTCCGTTTGCGCACCCATAAAAGTATTCAGGTAAGTTATAATGTGTGATATTGCAATAGCTGTAGGTACATGTATGAAAATCAGAGTTCAAGAACGAGGCACTCCGGCACCAAGACAATGTTCACCAACCATTGTGTCCTTCTGAATGGTGAGCTATCACATTACAGATGGAGGACCTTGTGAGCCCTATGAAATGGGTCAGTCCACTTTTCCCATCTCCAGATACCATAGGAAGAGTGTTCAATGACTTGTCACCTTAGACAGCAAAAAGGCTAGAAGGGATTTACAAATGGACATGCACTTGAATGGCAAAGGAAGAAGACTGACTGGCCATGATCAGGTCATCTAGGTGGTTGCCTACAGATATGACTATTGTTGGATCCATCTGATCAGTTCCAGTTATGAAGAAAAAGAAGAAAACCATGACTGGCAATGATCAGGTTGTCTAGGTGGTTGCCTACAGATATGACTATTATTGGAACCATCTGATCAGTTCCAGTTATGAAGCAAAAGAAGAAGACCATGACTGGCAATGATCAGGTCATCTAGGTGGTTGCCTACAGATATGACTATTGTTGGATCCATCTGATCAGTTCCAGTTATGAAGCAAAATAAGAAGACCATCACTAGATCCATGTGATCAGTTCCAATTATGAAGCAAAAGAAGACCATGACTGGCAATGATCAGGTTGTCTAGGTGGTTGCCTTCAGATATGACTATTGTTGGATCCATCTGATCAGTTCCAGTTATGAAGCAAAATAAGAAGACCATCACTGGCAATGATCAAGTTGTCTAGGTGGTTGCCTAGAGATATGACTATTGTTGGATCCATCTGAGTTGTTCTGGCTATGAAGCATGATGATCAGTTTAAGAAGTGTGGACTGTGAGCCATAAGAAAGTTTTTGGTGAGATTAGAGGCCTGAAAAAGTTCTTCCACCCAATTTGGTCTCTCGTAGTCAATCATTTCTAATTTTTAGATGTAGAAGTCTTCTATTCCTAAGACGTTACACTTAACCAGCAAACAAGTCTATAAAATCTCTTCCAGATGGTATGAAGCTTCTTCATTGTTCTAGAAAGTGTGTCCCTCTTTATCCTACTTTTGCTAAGCAATGTAGGTTCTTCTAAGGATGTATTTTTCAGCTATTATGGACATTTTTTGTAGAACCCTACAGGAGAGAAGAGGAATGTTAGAGAAATAAAGGCAGGAAATTCGGTATGAGATCAGATTTGATGGTTTTCCTTGACTCAACTACTAAGTAATACAGTTACTATCAGTGGCCAAAACCACTCATCCTTGGAGAAAGCTCATTGCTTCAGTCTTCGTTCCCGAAATTGAATCATGTCCAGAATGTCTCAACAATGCATGTTTGTCCCTCATAGACGTAGTGTCGGCTTTAACCTTGGTTGGTCACATGAATTAGGTTCCTTGAAGCAGGGGATATTATTTATTGATGTGCTTGGTGGTACAAATAGATAGGTAGATGTTCTACTAACACTTACTGCTCATCATCCATACTTAGCACCCTTCAATCGATATTCTGGCCCCTTCAGCAATATTGTGGGCCACCAGCTTTCCACAATGGTCGGACACCTCACCCATTGGTAGTATATCTTATTATATGGTGTAAATGTCATTTCTCGGTACACTCCCTTTGACAAAGTATCTGATCTTTAGCTTCC
Organism: Anomaloglossus baeobatrachus; assembly: GCF_048569485.1. Classification (NCBI taxonomy): domain Eukaryota; kingdom Metazoa; phylum Chordata; class Amphibia; order Anura; family Aromobatidae; genus Anomaloglossus; species Anomaloglossus baeobatrachus. The sequence continues at coordinate 231,284,625 of NC_134361.1, forward strand.
ACAGGTGGACTTTGTCTATCTTCTTCCTGTACAATAGCTGAACATCACCTCCAGAGCTATCCCAGAAGTTCAAAGTCCTTTCCCCATGTCTACATTTCAGGCACATGCTGCACATTTACATAATATTGTACAGAACCAAGGCGAGGCCAATAATAAGAAATGGATTGAGGATTTGCTCTAATGTATGGACGTAGATGGGAAATGCTCGATGTGCATTACAAATCTGCTGACTGGCGAGATCTGTACAGTTCATGAATAACACCAAATGTCCCATTCTGCGCAATATTATTTGCACCACGTTATTAAAAAAAATCTAATTTAAATGGGCAATTACCCCATGATAAATGTATATACTGGAGTGGAAATTGTGGGAGGACATTTCATGGGTGAAAGTGGCAATTATTCAAGGCCGGAGAATACTGGAACACGCAAGGCTAAGATCAAGGGCTATCATAGTGTCGGCTGGTCAGGGTCACCGCCCATCAGGGTCACCACCCATCAGGGTCACCGCCTATCACAGATCATTTACAGCCCTCACGGTGGCGTTAGTATTTTTGGATTGGTCCCAAACCTATATATAGGGGGTGGGCAGCTAAATGCTTTTTGGGAGCCATTAGTAGCCCTAACACATTCCTTGTGTCCTCCTCCCTCCTTAGTCTAGGTAATAGACCCTGGTACTGACACAATATTAGCCCCAGCCAAAATAGAGTCCAAAAGGTCCTCCAAAATGTAAACCTGGTAAAGGCTGCTGGTGGGCCCATCGTAGAGAATTAGCCCTGTGCTCATGTAATACAACATATTGTCATCTTAGAGGTCCTATGTGGTCACCTTCGGAATAGGTGTATTTACAAATTTGGCAGAGGCCTTCTTTCCGGACCATACAGTGGAACCTAGGGTAGACCTGAATTTTCGGTGACATCACTGCTCCAGGTGTGGTGACATCATCAGTTCTGGTATAGACCAGACTCATTCTAGAAGAGCCACCAGCTAACTAATTATCATAGTCTATCAATCCTCTTGTCAAGTGAAGCATTACAGTGGTACAATGCCAATACTGATAGATTATACATGAATAAAGCCAAAATATGAAGAGGTATGCAATTTCTTAGTGAGTTAACATTCTTCCTATTTTTCAAAGGACAAAAATAAGAAGTCCCCAAGCTCCTCCGGCTTCACGTGACATTATCAAAAAATTCTCTACCAAACCCAAAAGAAGTTCTGAACCTGTGAAGGCCGACCACTCCTTAGTGCGGGAGAACGTGTAAGTTCTTATATGGGAAGTTATATATTTTATGTTTTTCTGTTCACCCAGGATTGACTTCAGTTTCCCAATACTCTAGCCCTCCTTATGTTGCCTAAAGTGGTTTGTCCCATTAAGCCATGGACAATAGAAGACCTCTGAAGACGTCCTGGGTTACCTGGAAGCTTTTACTCCAATATGTTGCCTGTGGGGCTTCCATAGATTTGATTTGTTTTTATGGCACATCCCACAGAAGCTCACCTCATCAACTTGAATACTTTGCCATGTTCCCCTGACCTTACTTGACAGGACACATTGACACTACCAATAGAGAATACCGCTGCCATGAAGGGGTTAGTTGGTCGGTTCAATGTTTGGTAGGTGATACACATCACTCCACATGATGCCAAGACTCAAGATTCCCAGAAGAATATTACCCCATCACACTTCTTCCACCGGCTTGTCTTCTTCCCATAGTTCCTCCTGGTGGGTTCATTCTTAGACCACTTTTAGTAGGTACTGTCATTGTTAGTCAGAATCTTACCTTTGCCTATTTTTCTACAAGCTCATTACAAGACATAGATCTATTAACCTGTGTCCATCACATAACCAAAACACAAGGAATTAGGGGACCAAATTTGTTGTCTGCTTTTGGCTTCCATTTTCTTGACCTACTGGTTTTTCCACATTACTTGACATAATGTTGGCTATGCAGGAACAGAACTAATCCTTGTCCATGAGCCGAGAGACGAGTTAACGTGAGAGTTAGTGTAACTCATGGTTGGACAATTAACAATGTGAAATTTGGCTTTTTTCTTTACAGAACACAGATTGTCCAGAAAGGGAACAACCCTGTGACAAGGTACTCGAAGAGCTCTATCAACTTCAATGAGAAGATACCACAAAGGTTGCCGAAGGCTCGAGTGCATTTTGAGGATGAATCAAAAGAAGATGCAGAGTTTCGATACCAGGAAAGATATCTCCTTGAGAAAATGAAGACCGCTAAAACAAGCCCAAATATCTCCCCAGGTCCTGAGATAAAGCTTATGGAAAGGAATGCTAAGTCTGATACTAACAAGACATCTACTTCACCTTTCAAGGAAGGTGAAAGGCCAAAAAGTCCAGATTATCAGACTATGACCCTTCCACAAAGACGTCAACCATTTCCTCCGAATGTAGCAAAGAAAGTTCTAATTGATATCCCAAGAGGTGGTCTTCCCAGCAGACGTGTACCTCAAAGATGGATATCCCCTGTAATGAGGGACATCAAGAACACACAATTGTCTACTCGAAATGTGACTTCTCTTGATGGAATCACCATGAGCTTCCCAAATAGCAACAATGAATGGGGGGAGCAAGGCCAAAATATCACAGCTATCAAAGAGGATGAAAGAGGCCACCATAGTCATTCATCGCTGGAAACCCTAGGAAGTGGAACCACAGAAGGTATCACAGGTAGAACATATACAGTGGGTGAAATGTCACCAATTTTCCAAGTAAATATATTTCTAAACGTGCTTTGGACATGAAATTAATCACTAGATTTTCAACAATTTTGAAGACACTTCTCAAAGGCTTGATAACGTTCTACAGCATGTACTACTGAAGGGGCATAGCCTTGCAATAGAAAGGCTCGTGAATATTCTGTATAACTTCTATCTAATAAATTACTTAATCAGTATTATTTTTTTTCCATATAGATTCTTCTGACGTTACGATAATGAAAATGGAATGGGTGGATTCAAGTTCCTCCATTGGCAGTGGAAGTCGTTCAAGGTCCTCATCTCAAAACCGTGACCTCGATTTGGACCATACATCACATAATAAAGGTAAATAACATGAACAGGACCCTGTATGATGTTCTCTCAAAACTAGTGGGTACAATTACAACCCCAGAAGAAGAAAGTCCCGTCTTCATCCAAGCTTTCTGTGTTTCTTATGAGTATGGTCTACAAGGATGTATGTTTATAGACCTGTACAGGTGGAGCATGTCCTTGTGCTCCTGACCCTGTTGGTTTTGACAGTCAAATTTGGGTCAATAGGTTGTGGAATGGAGTGTAGGACCCCATAAAGTCAGTGAACATTTGCCTATTTTTGTTCTGTCTACCATCAACCATCATGATTTTGCTTATGTTTCTAAAGCTACAGAGACCTCCTTCTACAGTAAAGTCAGGAGGAGCCTTCGTTTGAAAAAGAAGGAAAGTTCTGAAAGAGGAAGCTGCCATCAAGATTTCATCCCAAAGAATGCCAAGGATATAGTTAAGGATCACAGCTCTTATTCATCAGTGCAGATCGATGAGTAAGACCAATACCCAGTCTACAAAGTACTAGGTTCTCGACCTGTCCTACATGTTCCCGTGGGGTACACACTTTTCTTCTAGTGGGTACTCATGTCCTACTGCTGTAAATAAAGACCTCAGACCAGGACACCTAAATGCAGATTCAGGCCCCAGACCCAGATTCCTAAATATCTAGACCCCTGAGCAAACCCTCTAAATACAGACCAACATCATTAAACAAATGCAGACCCCAGACTGTGATCTATAAGTACAGAAGTAAATCCAGAGCCCTAAGTAAATACAGACCCTCAGACCAGGCTCCCTAAGTAAATTGTGACCCTAGACCTAAACCCATATCAATCAGCCTAAATAATACAAAACCTCATCATGATTGTCTGATAATCCAGAAAATTAGTCAAAGCTAGAGATGACCAAAAAGATTGGTCCAGTGGTCAGAGGAGATTGTCAGGCCTACTATTTAGAAGAGGTAAAAGGGGTGCCGGCAGGTAGAAGGAGCTTCGTAAGGTTCTGGTCAATGGCCATGGACCTCCAAATTGGCCAACCGGCTAGGGTCCTACGAAAGGTTTTGATCATCTCTAGATACTAGGAATGTTCTCTACTTTTTCTTGGAATTTCCGAGGTCCTTCTCGCAATCTTCGCAGGACTCTAGTCTAGTGGTCATAGCATATTGGCATTCCTACTAATTAGAAGAGGCAATAGGGATGCCAGCAAGTAGGAAAGAGCTTTGTAAGGCTCTGGTCAATGGCCATGGACCTCCAAATTGGCCAACTGGTTAGCGTCCTACGAATCGTTTTGATCATCTCTAGATACTAGGTATTTTCTCTACTTTTACTTGGAATTTCCGAGGTCCTTCTCGCAATCTTCGCAGGACTCTAGTCTAGTGGTCAGAGCACATTGTCAGGTCTACTGATTAATAGAGGCAATAGGGACAACGTTAGGTAGAAGGAGCTTTGAAGGGCAGCAGCCATGGACTTCCAAATTGGCAAATTGACTAGGGTCCTACGAAAGGTTTTGATCATCTCTAGATACTATAGATACTAGGGATTTTCCCTACTGTTACTTGGAATTTCCGAGGTCCTTCTCGCAATCTTCGCAGGACTCTAGTCTAGTGGTCAGAGAATATTGTCAGTCCTACTAATTAGAAGAGGCAATAGGGACACCGTTAACACCGTTAACACTGACCTACAAAGCTATCCATAATCTGTCTCCTCCATATATCTCTGAACTAATCTCTCGCTACACTCCAAAACGTAACCTCCGGTCCTCCCAAGATCTCCTTCTATCCTCCTCTCTCATTCGCTCCTCATGCAACCGACTCCAAGACTTCTCCCGAGCATCCCCAGTCTCCTGGAACTCACTGCCTCAACACGTCAGACTATCTACTACACTCGCAAGCTTCAAACGGAACCTAAAGACTCATCTGTTCAGAAATGCCTATAACCTTCAATGACCTCACTGCTTCACCCCCGTGCGGAGCTGCCGCCCCACCACCGTGCGGAGCTGCCGCCCCACCCCCGTGCGGAGCTGCCGCCCCACCACCGTGCGGAGCTGCCGCCCCACCACCGTGCGGAGCTGCCGCCCCACCACCGTGCGGAGCTGCCGCCCCACCACCGTGCGGAGCTGCCGCCCCACCACCGTGCGGAGCTGCCGCCCCACCACCGTGCGGAGCTGCCGCCCCACCTACACCCCACCTACTGTCTCCTCCCCAAAATCCTTTAGGATGTAAGCCCGCAAGGGCAGGGCCCTCTTCCCCCTGTGCTAGTCTGTCTATTGTAACGTGTACATGTATTCTGTATGTAACCCCCTCATGTACAGCACCATGGAATCAATGGTGCTCTATAAATAAACAATAATAATAATAATAATAATAATAGGTAGAAGGAGCTTTGTAGAGCTCTAGTCAGCGGCCATGGACTTCCAAATTAGCCAACTGGCTAGCATCCTACGAATCTTTTTGATCATCTCTAGACACTAGGGATTTTCTATACTGCTACTTAGAATTTCCGAGGTCCTTTTCTCAATCTTCGCAGGACTCTGGTCTAGTGGTCATAGCATATTGTCATTCCTACTAATTAGAAGACGCAATAGGGATGCCGGCAAGTAGAAAGAGCTTCGTAGGTCTCTGGTCAATGGCGATGGACTACCAAATTGTCCAATTGGCTAGGGTCCTACAAATCTTTTTGATCATCTCTAGATACTAGGGACTTTCTATACTATTACTTGGAATTTCCAAGGTCCTTCTCACGATGGGTCTTCTTGTGATCCAGGGCTGGTTATGACGGTACCTCCTATTATCAAAACCTTGGTAGAACACAACGTACCATGGTAAGATGAAGGATGTTCTCTGCGGAAACCTGCCAAGTGTATTCCATGACCTCACATAAGAGACATATTTGAGGACGGATCTTCCTCCCCTCCCTTGATTCCCAGCTTTACGAGGCTTTAAAAATGAGATTATCTGAAGTTAACCAAATTCTTCCTTAGCGCCAGAGAGGGCTAATAAGCTCAGTGTGAAGGGTTTAATCTGCTGCGGCAGGAACACATACATTGTGTCGCTGGCTTTCTGTGTCATTTTCCACAGTGGAATATATCCCCGTAATATGATTCATGATACAGAGGGATTTGGCTGATCCCCGTACTGTTTCCACACATAAATTCAGCATCGCAGATTCATCTCGTCTCCTGTTTCTTTTGCAGAGGAGTCGGTGGAAAATCTAGTCCTCATGGTGCCGCAATTCGCAGACTACCCAACCAGACTGCAGCAAATGCCCGGCTGCCCAGCCGTTCTGGTGGCGTAAATAGGACGATGAAGGACGTTATGGGGGATGCTGAGCAGCGGGGCTCGGAGAAGACACCTCCAATAAAGGTGACATTGTATGAAGAGTGTTGAGCAGACCCCTAAAACCCCTCATACTCTACATGCCTAAGGGCTGTTCTTGGTGAACCCAACCAATATAGACGGAGTATATGAGTCTAAAGGCCCAAACCTGCTGACCATTTTATGGGACTCTCCCCAGCACACAAGTCTAGGGGCATGTGAGTTGCCAGTACCCGGGGAAAGGTAAGTATTTTGAATCCTCTAACCTAACAATCCCCGAATCCTTTCCATCAGTCCAGTATTGAACGTCATATTCACTGAACACATTACGCAGAGCGCAGCATGAGTTTGTCATCGGCTGCTGCTCTCTGCATAGGCGACAACACTCATTTCACAACACAGAGATTTGTAACTTTGGTTGCTGCCTATGCAGAGTGCAGCAGCCAATGACATACTCACTTGCTGTGTTCTGTAGACATTCACTGTATCCAAAAAATCCATGTGGACTTTGGCGCCCACTGTAACCACCCCGGTAGAGTACCCACGCTACGCCATTGGATAAGTGAAGTTTTTTCACAACAGCAGAATTGCAAAAGGTCAGGGAAGGTAGAGGCGGGGCGGAGATATCATTGCTGCAACCTGTGCGGCCGCACAGGGGCCCAAGATATCAGGGGGCCACGTCCACCTCCAAACCAGGTGGAATTGTGCATTATGAGGAGCTATTGGGCCACAAAGAGGCCCATTTCTTTAGGACATGTTTTTTGGACCCTTTTATCAGAAGGTGGTCCATCGCAATCTTCAAATTGGAGAAACTATCATCAAACTGCAACATCCCAGGTTAGGGGGGCTTCATATCTGATGCCCACCCCAGTCCTTGTATGAGACATGGGTGGCATGTCCACCTGGTAGCTTGGTCCTAACTTGCAAACATTACTTTGACTATGAAAAGGGAGATACATTGATTTGGACCTAGGACCCATGGGAAGGGTTAATATAGTTTATTTTAGAAATGGGTCCATGTGGTCCTAAAATAAAAAATTCACTCACTGGACTCCATCTTGCCTGCTCAGTCGCTGTTTGGCTGCAGCGGTGACATTCTGCCCATCTTTTTGTCACTCTTATGCGGCTTAGAAGGCTTTCTTTTTTATATTATGACCACCAGTGGCCCATTTTGAGAATAAAATATAGTATTGGACAACTATTAGGGCCCCATATGAAGGACGGTGTGGACGCTGGGCAGTGAGGGCTCTGCACTCTTCCGCCAGAGAGGGTCAGTGCCCGTAGACTGCTTCGGGCGGGGTGTGCGACACTTACTGTCTTCTTCAGGGCAGCGTCCACCACCCCGCAGTCGGTGAGACACAGAACACTGGAGAACTCTTGGCAAAACAACAGTAAATGGTTTATTGGATCTTCCACCTTCACGACAGACAAGGCCACACTTATACGATTCTGCAGCAGCTTTCTTCCGGGGAACTCAGTCTCGGCCTATCCCACTATCTGGGACCTAGTCCTCCAGCTGCAGGGCATATGCCTCCTCCTTCCCTTTTCTTACTCTTCAGCTAACCATGGTCATCTCTGCTATTCTGACGGCTTATAGTCACTCAACTTCCTGTGGTCTGTCCCAGAAACTCTACCCAAATGTCTTTCTAGTCCCTAGACTCTTCCAAGCCCGTTCTGAGGTGAGCTGTAGGCTCCGGACCCTTGGAGGATACATCCCGGTTCCCCGACGGGCCCAAGTTAGAAGGCCACGTCTTCACTCCAGGAACCCCATTGCAGATATCGAATCTACAAGGCCCGTCTCTCTAACCAATCCACTGGCCATCTGTCACTCTTCCCACCTCAACTCTAGGCTTCCTCTGTACTAGGGAGTGTCTAACACCGCTACATCTGTACAACCTTATACATTATACATTAAGCTACCGTATTTTCCGAATTATAAGATGCACTTTTATCCCCCTAAACTGGGGGAACATGTAGGTGTGTCTTATAGTTCGGATATGGCTTACCAGGGCGGTGGTGGTGGTGGAGCAGGGTTGGCGATACTAATGGCTTGGAGGAGCGGGTGTCACTGTGTGAAGCCCCGCTAGTATGTGTCGGTGCAGTACCTTCAGGGACTCCACGTGGATGGAACAGTCTGGTCACAGGTAGGGAACCTTCTTTTAGGATTGTCGTGACGCCACTCTCAGTATTGCGGTCAGCGGGGACCGCCACTGCAGATTAAGGGATGCCTGGGGCTGATGGTGGGTGCAGTCAGTATATTAGCCCCCTGAGAGTGAGGCAAGCCCCAGGCCCCGGTGTATGTGTGTGGGACCACAGGTCGCAGAATGACTCAAACACAGTCCAAGAAGTCTTTCAACGTGTTTACTCACTGTTTGGAGGTCACGGTGAGATGCCCGGGCGACACTGTGATAACCAGGTTGAACCAGGAATTCCAGGAGGCCGTTCTGAGGGTAGCTGTCCACTCGCCTTCCTTGCACTCTTTCTGTTTTAGGAGGATCCTTTGCTTGAAGCGTGGTAGGACCCCTCCAGGGAAGCTGTTACCACCCTGCTCCCCTCTCTCTGGCTCGTCTGCCGGCAGCGTGGCCTTGGTGGGATGGCTTCTGGCCCTGTCCCCTTATGGGCCTGGTGATTGCTGCTTGGCTCGAGCTCTGTGTAGTCGTGGTGAGGGCATGAAGTACCCCCCCCCACCTGTAGGTTAAGCAGCTCTGGATGATCTGCTGCCTGTACTGGGGACCTAGTTCCCCTTGTGTGCTCGGATACCGGGATCTCCGTACTCAGCCACCCTTCTCTCTCTGGATGATTTTCAGGCCGACCCACGGTACTCCTTTCTCCCCCGCTTTCAGCTACTGCACTCCTCAGGACCCGTCTAACACGAGAGCTCCTCTGCTCCCTTCCACACACTTCAACTTCTTCCTCCAGACTCTCCTCTTCCTCTCTCTCTCTGCCCTGCTTCCTAGCAACCAGCCCCTGAACACACCCCCAGCTGGGAATTGAAAGTTAACCCCTTATGGCTACCCAAGGGTCCCCTCTGGTGATGTGGGAGGCCTGATCACTATATGTTTGTGTGTGCACCTCATCCTGGCCTTTGGAGATTACCTGGAAGCATTGCTCCCGCATGGGTGCAATACTCTGTAGTGCCTGACCAGGTCAGGGGCGCCACATTCCCCCTTAGTTATCATCAGCACGTCCTCGGGCTGCAAAGACAAGAGAAAGAGGTAAATACAAACTTTTCCCACGCAGGGGCAATTATTTACATTTAAACATACCAGGTACCATTCCACCACCAACCACCCACATGTCCGAACCCCACCCAAAAACCTTCAGGAGGTAGGTCGCCGGTCCTTTTGGTGACCAGGGCTGGGCCATCACATTCCCCAGACCTTTCTTCCAATCTTCCTCTCCTGAGGAGAGTGGTGTAAGGTAGGCCCCATAAACAGGCGTACCCGCTTCCGAGTGTTGGAGGGCAGGCCCCATAAACAGGCGTGCCCCCTTGTTGGTGCAGAGCCATGCCCCTCAACAGGCAGACTCTGTGGTTGATACCAAGAAGGCAACTTTTTACAATGCAAAAGTTTGTGGTTAAAGCCAGTTCATAACCAGTGGTCTAACATTTTAAGGAGGTCTCACAATAGTCCTTGTGGGCACATTTCGCTTAAACGTTACCTAACTGTAAACAGGTTAAACATTACCTTTCATACCGTCACTTTGAACTAAACTGTACTTTCTCTATAGCGTAATGGGAGCTGACCAAAGTTGCTGCGGGTTGATCTACGCAGTACTATGCTGTCATCTGTCTGAGGTTGTGTCCTCCCACCCGATGTATGTGTCTCAATGTGAATAATAGGTGTGCTAGGTATTGATACCAGTGCATGGTCTTCTGCTTCAGCTACATTTGGCTCTTCCAGGTTCTGAACAGGTTCTTCTGGGTCTCTTACTTCTCTAGATTGAGGGAATGTAATGACTGGAATAACTACTGCTCCATTGTATTGAGGCCAACTTGCTGGGAAATCTCCAAGTACAGTATGGATCATCTTTTCTTTTGGTTCTTGAACTGGCAAAGGGTTGGGAATTTCTTCAGGGATTCTTAGTTGTTCAGGACATTTCTTTAAGCGATCTCTAGAAACGACAGCTGTTGTTTTTCCTCCATCTTTGCTGATAAGGCATGTCTTTTCATTGCTAAGCGTCGATGGTAACACAGTATAGGGTTCTTCTTCCCAGTGATTGTCAAGTTTATGACGTCTTCTCTTTCTTTTGAGAACTATATCTCCTGGCATCAAAGGAACAGCAGGTGCTTTTCGATTGTAGGCCTTTTCTTGTTTCTCACGCTGCTGAGTCAGGCTTCGCTCCACACAGTCTTGTACTTTCTTGTATTGGGCTTGGCGGTTGGAATCCCAATCAGCACCTTGTTGATGGTCTTCAGGGGTCTCAACTCCCATTTCCAGATCTACTGGCAATCTCCCTGGTCTGGCCCTCATCAGGTATGCCGGTGTGCAGTTCGTGGAACTCACAGGGATGTTGTTATACATGTCCACTAGATCGGGCAGTTTTTCTGGCCACTGACTTCGTTCTTCTAGTGGGAGAGTCTTCAGAAGGTCGAGAATGATGTGGTTCATCTTCTCACACATGCCATTGGTCTGAGGATGGTAAGGCGTAGTACGGATCTTCTGGCAGCCGTATAGGTTACAAAACTCCTTAAACACTTCAGCTTCAAAGGCTGGTCCTTGGTCAGTGAGCACTTGATCTGGATAGCCATGTGGTCGACAGAAGTGTGTCTGGAAAGCTTTGGCTGCAGTTTGACCTGTCAAGTCCTTGACTGGTACTACCACCAGGAATCTGGAGTAGTGGTCAACCATAGTGAGAGCGTAGTTGTAGCCTTGTCTGCTGGGTGCCAACTTTACATGGTCCAGGGCCACGATCTCCAGAGGCCGTTTAGTTTGGATTGGCTGGAGTGGTGCTCTCTGGCTGTGCTGGTCTTTTCTTCTAAGATTGCAGGGCCCGCAGTTTCGACACCACTTCTCTAGGGCAGATCTCATGCCCACCCAGTAGAATCTTACTTTAAGTAGGGCCTCCAGTTTCTTCCAACCAAAGTGGCCTGCACCATTGTGATAGGCTTCTAGCACCATCCTCGTATCCTTCTGTGGTACAATCACTTGCCACACCTTCTCATGCGTCCTCGGGTCAATGATGCTCCTGTAAAGTTTGTCTTGATAGATGAATAATCGACCCCTCTCCTTCCATAGGTACTGTGCCTCAGGTGGGGCTCCTTTGTCAAGGCTGGCGCCCGGCTGGCTGATCAGTTTCTTTACCAAGCCTACCGCTGGATCATTTTCCTGGGTCTCCTTCCAGTTGTAGTGAGGTAGTGGGTTCAGGGTCACCTCTTGGCGGTTGGCACGCGACTGCCGACACTGTTTTGCTCCATGGCGATGGAACGCTGGCAGCTCAATCTCTTCAAGATCATCTACATCTTCACCCTCGTCTGCTAGGTGAGGCATCCTGGACAGAGCATCTGCGTTGCCGTTCTTGCGGCCAGCTCGATACTTGACAGTAAAGTCACAATTCGCCAGTCGGGCTACCCAACGCTGCTCCATGGCACCCAATTTAGCAGTATCCAAGTGGGTCAGGGGGTTGTTGTCCGTGAAGACAGTGAATTTGGTGGCTGCCAGGTAGTGCTTGAACCGCTCTGTGATAGCCCATACCATGGCCAGGAACTCTAGCTTGAATGAGCTATAATTCTCCGGGTTTCTTTCAGTAGGCCTGAGCTTCCTGCTGGCGTAAGCAATCACACGCTCTTTGCCTCCCTGCACCTGTGAAAGCACTGCTCCCAGTCCCACATTACTGGCATCTGTGTACAGTACGAATGGCAGACCGTAGTCAGGGTAGGCTAGGATCTCTTCACCCGTCAAGGCCCCTTTCATTTGTCTGAAGGAGTGTTCTTCTGCTTCTCCCCAGTGAAATGGCGGGCCGGAGATCTTTCCTCTCTTCTTTGGGTGGCCTACCAGGAGCTCTTGCAAAGGCGCTGCCATTTTCGTGTAGCCCTTGATGAACCTTCTGTAGTAGCCTACCAAGCCAAGGAACTGACGTACCTCCCGGACGGTAGTAGGTGTGGGCCATTCCTGGATGACTGTGACCTTCTCTGGGTCCGGTGCTACTCCTTCTGCACTGACCACGTGACCTAGGTACTGGACCTTTGGCTTCAGTAAATGGCACTTGGATGGTTTCAGCTTCATTCCATATCGGGATAGTGCTTCAAAGACTTCAGCCAGGTGTTTCAGGTGGTCCTCGTAGGTCTTGGAGTACACGATGACATCATCCAGGTAGAGCAGGACGGTTTCAAAGTTGAGGTGCCCTAGGCAGCATTCCATAAGCCTCTGGAAGGTCCCGGGGGCATTGCAGAGTCCAAATGGCATGCTGTTGAACTCACAGAGGCCCATTGGGGTGGTGAAGGCCGTCTTCTCCCGATCTTCTTCTGCTACAGATACTTGCCAGTAGCCACTAGTAAGATCTAGGGTAGAAAAGTAGTTAGAGGCTTTCAAGGCAGCGAGGGATTCCTCTATCCTTGGCAAAGGGTAGGCATCCTTGTGTGTTATCTGATTTATCCGTCTGTAATCCACACACATCCTCATCGTGCCATCCTTCTTTCTTACCAGGACCAGGGGAGCCGCCCAGGGGCTACAACTGTCCCTTATGACGCCTGCCTCCTTCATGTCCTTCAGCATGTCCTTTGTGCGCTGGTAATGGGCTGGTGGAATAGGCCTATGTCTTTCCTTAATGGGAGGATGACTGCCTGTGGGTATGTGATGTTGCACCCCTTTGATCCTACCAAAGTCTAGTGGGTTCTTACTAAAGACCTGCTCGTATTCCTGCACGACCCTGTAAACCCCATGTTTCTGGTAGACGGGTGTAGAGTCAGTCCCCACGTGTAGTTTCTGGCACCAATCCTCTAACTGCTTTTGGGAGGTCTCGCCCTCTTTTGAGTCAGCTTGTGTCAGGGGACCTACAGGTGTTATGGCGTCATCTGAGCATGTAAACAGTTTGGCTATGGTAGCGTACCTTGGTAGTCTGGCTTCCTCCTCCCCACAGTTCAACACTCGTACAGGCACTCGTCCCTTGTGTACATCAACTACCCCCCTGGCTGTCAGAATCGTGGGCCAGTGGTCTGAATGAGTGGGCTCTAGTACAGCCTGGTAATCTTGTCCTCTGAGACCTACCGCTGCTCTACACCACATCATCATTTCACTCCGTGGGGGTATCACAATGGGGTTTGCATCCATCACCCGTACACTACCAATCTCACCGCCAGTCTGTTTTACCTGTTGCTTCCTCAGAATGATTCGGATCTCCTTTTGCAAGGCTCTTTGCGACCTGCCCTCAGCACCTTCAACAATCTGGTGAAGCAACAACAACACTTCCCCTAGGCAATTTTCTATGACATTAGTGCCTAAAATCATTTGCGGGTTCCTTTCTCTAATATCAGTGTCCACAACAATCAGTCCTTGTCCCTTCATTTCCTGCCTTCCCACCTTTATGGTTACCTCTTTGACCCCGATCTGGTCTATAGGCTGTCCGTTGGTAGCATAGATGGTGAGGGAGGGGTCCGGTGGTCGGAGATTGTCGTCCGACCAAAACCTCCGATAAAGGACATACGGGATCGTGGTGACCTGAGAGCCGGTGTCCAATAATGCCGGGGTAGGGATCCCGTCCAGGACGATGGACAGGACAGGACGTCCACCCACGTACTGATCACAGCAGCAACTTGGGCCTGATCTTCTTAATCCTGAGGACTGGCCCCCGGCCCCAGGTTTGGCTCGTTTAAAGGACAGGCCCTTGCATAGTGTCCTGCCTCCTGGCAACGACGACAGATGGGTTGTCCAGATGAGTCATAGCGATCACTGCTCCTGCCTCGGGTTGGGGGACCTCTTCTCCTCCGCATCCAAGGGACGTCCTCTGGGTTGTCAGCTAGCAGGATCCGATGAGGGACTTTGGTCTCTGAGGGCAACTGCATTGCTTTCAGGATTTGTGCGACGTCCTTAGTGAGCTGTTGCACCTGGGAGGATAGTGTATTTATAGTCTCTGCTGGCGCGTTGAGTCCTTTTGCAGTTATTAGGGTCTGCGAGGAGGATTCCGCTCCTGCAGCCGTGGAACTGGCAGGCCATGCTGGTGCGACGGGGTCTGTGTCCACAGGAGGTTGGAGTGCTTTCACTGCCCTGTCTTTCAGAATGGCAAAGTCCACGTCAGGGTGTTCCAGGGACCACAGCTTCATCTGCTTCCCATCCTCAGGCGAGCGCAGGCCCCGCAAGAATTGTTCCTTCATCATCCGGTTTCCTTCCTGATCACTGACAGGGTCCACCAGCTTGAGAGCCCGTAGTGCAGCCTGCAGCCTGAGGGCATAGGCTCTTATGCTATCTTGGGGCTTCTGACGGCAGTTATAGAAGTCCGTCCTCAGCTCTCCCTCTGTGCGGTGTTCAAAAGCAGCTGCTAGTTTGGCAAAGATGGTCTCAACAGAGCCCCGGTCATCATTGGTCCAGGACTCAGCTTCCAATTCTGCTGCCTCAGTCAATTGTCCCAGCACCACAGCGGCCCTCTGCTTACCAGTCATCGCGTGCATGTCTAGCAGGGTGTTGATCTTCTTCTTAAACCCGGTCAGCGTGTCTATTTTACCGGCGTATTGGGGCAGCCATTGCGCTCCTGGGACATACAGCAAGGAAACTGGCATTATGGGGGAGATTTCGGCCGGCGCAGCTGCGATCGCGGCACCGGCACCAGGCGCTGCTGCGTCCAGCGCGACGGGGGCTGGCATCGCTTGGGCTGCGTCGCCCTGACCAGGGGCATTACCTCCTGCAGCGTCCATTTTTCTTCACAAATCTGCGCGCGCCCTTTTCACTTCCTGGGTCAGAACGCTCTCCGAATTGTGGGGATTCTGGGGCGGCCACACCTCTTCGTGG
Organism: Anomaloglossus baeobatrachus; assembly: GCF_048569485.1. Classification (NCBI taxonomy): domain Eukaryota; kingdom Metazoa; phylum Chordata; class Amphibia; order Anura; family Aromobatidae; genus Anomaloglossus; species Anomaloglossus baeobatrachus. Next base: position 231,299,922 of record NC_134361.1, read on the forward strand.
GCGGTGCTCTTCTCCCTCGCGCGGGCTGCAGCGCGCGCTTTTGAAGATGGCAATATGGCGGCGGTTCAATTTTTGCGGTCGGACCTCTGAGGCACACGGTCACCTGTCTGAACAGGTCTAGTCCAAATCCTGTTCGTGACGCCAGAAGTTGTGAAGCCCCGCTAGTATGTGTCGGTGCAGTACCTTCAGGGACTCCACGTGGATGGAACAGTCTGGTCACAGGTAGGGAACCTTCTTTTAGGATTGTCGTGACGCCACTCTCAGTATTGCGGTCAGCGGGGACCGCCACTGCAGATTAAGGGATGCCTGGGGCTGATGGTGGGTGCAGTCAGTATATTAGCCCCCTGAGAGTGAGGCAAGCCCCAGGCCCCGGTGTATGTGTGTGGGACCACAGGTCGCAGAATGACTCAAACACAGTCCAAGAAGTCTTTCAACATGTTTACTCACTGTTTGGAGGTCACGGTGAGATGCCCGGGCGACACTGTGATAACCAGGTGGAACCAGGAATTCCAGGAGGCCGTTCTGAGGGTAGCTGTCCACTCGCCTTCCTTGCACTCTTTCTGTTTTAGGAGGATCCTTTGCTTGAAGCGTGGTAGGACCCCTCCAGGGAAGCTGTTACCACCCTGCTCCCCTCTCTCTGGCTCGTCTGCCGGCAGCGTGGCCTTGGTGGGATGGCTTCTGGCCCTGTCCCCTTATGGGCCTGGTGATTGCTGCTTGGCTCGAGCTCTGTGTAGTCGTGGTGAGGGCATGAAGTACCCCCCCCCCCACCTGTAGGTTAAGCAGCTCTGGATGATCTGCTGCCTGTACTGGGGACCTAGTTCCCCTTGTGTGCTCGGATACCGGGATCTCCGTACTCAGCCACCCTTCTCTCTGGATGATTTTCAGGCCGACCCACGGTACTCCTTTCTCCCCCGCTTTCAGCTACTGCACTCCTCAGGACCTGTCTGACACGAGAGCTCCTCTGCTCCCTTCCACACACTTCAACTTCTTCCTCCAGACTCTCCTCTTCCTCTCTCTCTCTGCCCTGCTTCCTAGCAACTAGCCCCTGAACACACCCCTAGCTGGGAATTGAAAGTTAACCCCTTCTGGCTACCCAAGGGTCCCCTCTGGTGATGTGGGAGGCCTGATCACTATATGTTTGTGTGTGCACCTCATCCTGGCCTTTGGAGATTACCTGGAAGCATTGCTCCCGCATGGGTGCAATACTCTGTGGTGCCTGACCAGGTCAGGGGCGCCACAACTGCACTGAAGCAACTCAGGAGGGTCAGTAGACGGAGGGTCGGTGATACTGCAGGCTCATGGGGTGGCAATGATCTTTCGGCGGCCTCCGGATTTCTTTGATTCACTGGCGGTTGACGAGATGGACTTCAAGAAAATGGCCCAAGAGGCCAATCTGTGCATGTGCCACCACCGCGGCCATTTCCTTGAAGTCCATCATGTCAACCGCCGGCGAAACAATGGAACCCTTAGCCTGGCGTCCACTGACCCTTCTGAGCCGCGACACCCCCTCCTCCGAGCCAACAGCATCACTGACCCTCCATCTACTGACCCTTCTGAGCCACGACACCCCCTCCTTTGAACCTGCAGTATTGCCGACCCTCCTGAGCCACGACACCCCCTACTCCAAGCCCGCAGCATCGCAGACCCTCCGTCCTCTGACCCTCCTGAGCCGCGACACCCCCTCCTTCAAGCCCGCAGTATCGCCGACCCTCCATCCTCTGACCCTCCTGAGCCGCGACACCCCCTCCTTCAAGCCCGCAGTATCGCCGACCCTCCGTCCTCTGACCCTCCTGAGCCGCGACACCCCCTCCTCCAAGCCCGCAGTATTGCCGACCCTCCTGAGCCGCGACACCCCCTCCTATGAGCCCACAGCATTGCCGACACTGTGACCTTCCTGAGCCGCTCCACCACCGCCACTCACCCCTGATAAGCTAATATAAGACGCCGTAAGGTGCATCTTATAATCCAGCGCGTCTTATAAAGCGAAAAATATGGTACTTTACATTGGGATAAAGCACATAAACCAGCATAACACACGATAGGAGTGGAGATAACGCGGCCACCTCCTACACATACCCATAAGAATAAAGTTGGCTAAAGCCGCCTATTTTGGCAGCTAACCTTCTATATGTAAATGTGGGGGCCTTTAAACGCCCGGCGACAGATGACATCAGGAGAGAGAAGGATCGGACATGTTGACTTACTCTGCCTGATCCTTTTGTTTACTGGGAGATAAGCTGCCCTGAGGTGTATCTGGCAGCGGCTTACTCCTCTCTCCCCATTGAAAACACTTGCACAGTTGGCTGAGCAAAGCTTACATGTGTATGGCGGTGGCCATTGAATTCGAAGTTTAGAACATCTTTTCATATAGAACTTTACATCATGATGTTCCTCTGTTGTTCCTACTGGAAATACATGAATAAATTGACAACTGGGATGTTACCATTTGCCTTTTGAATGGGGCGCTTCTTGCGCTGTTCAACCAGTGCTCTTAGCGCATCCAATTGACTGGCAACGCCCAGTTGTCCATTTAGTTGTACATTTCCAGGAGGAACAACAGAGTCATGTTCAAAAATAAAATAAAAACATTAGACTTACTATAAATTTTAGTACATTTTTACATTTCAGGCCCCATATTCACCCATGAGAATGATGCAGTCATTACTGAAGAGAGGACGAGCGAAGGATTATATGGTCCGTGTACCCTCCCCACCCCCAAAGGAAACCAGGTAATTGACTATAAAGCTTTGGCCATGTTACAGTAAAGATTATTTCTGAAACAGCGCCACTCTTGTGCACAGGCCATGTCCGGTATTGCAGTTCAGACACATAAATTGATCGAGCTGCATTACCAGACACAGCCTATAGGGCGGCGCTGTTTATGAAAGAATCCCCCCTTTAAAGTGACCTTGTAAAGGTGTCACCACAATATACACCTCATTATGCCTCCATCCTCCAGTGTACACTCCGGTAGATATAGGAAAGACCAAGCATCTGGAGGACTAGTGGCCGTCCGATCCGACTCCAGCCGTCTGGTGGAACTTGATCGTCCGAAAATGGGGTTCAGTGGATTGTATCTGACTAAGAAGAACCAAAATGGATACTCAGGTGAGTGCACGCTCATGTCATTTCCTCATTAGGGATCCTCATTAAATGGTGAATACCTGGGAATCTGTCAGCAGGTTTTTGCTATGTAATCTGAGAGCAGCATGATGTAGGGGTAGAGACCCTGATTCCAGTGATATCGCTTACTTCACTGGGTGCCACAGATGTAATAGAATCACAGTTTTCTCTACGGCAGATCTAGACATACTGCCCTCTGTGTAACACTACTGATTGACAGCTTTCTGTGTACACTGTATATTGACAGAAAGCTGCTAATCAATAGTGAGGGTGGGGTTAGACTAGAAGGCATGAGACACCTAGTCATTTGGTGATAATCTCCTGCTGATAAAACAATGATTTTATTTAAACCACAACATGCAGCCTCGTAGTGACAAATCACTGAAATCAGGGTCTCAGCTCCTTATATCATGCTATTCTGCTATTACATAGCAAAAATCTGCTGACAACTTCCATTTAAAATACTCCAGTGTCATCTAATACAGAACAAGTCTCCGTTAACAAGGGCAGAAGAGCAGGGCAGAGTCAGTCAGACTGGCCAGGGGTCAGGGCAGGCGGAGTTGTTTCCCAGCAGTAGATGTGCAGAAGGTCAGGGCAGGCGGAGCTGTTTCACAGCAGTAGATGTGCACAAGGTCAGGGCAGGCGGAGCTGTTTCCCAGCAGTAGATGTGCACAAGGTCAGGGCAGGCGGAGTTGTTTCCCAGCAGTAGATGTGCACAAGGTCAGGGCAGGTGGAGTTGTTTCCCAGCAGTAGATGTGCACAAGGTCAGGGCAGGTGGAGTTATTCACAGCAGTAGATGTGCACAAGGTCAGGGCAGGTGGAGTTGTTTCACAGCAGTAGATGTGCACAAGGTCAGGGCAGGCGTAGGACAGGTAAATGTCATTAGGAAACAATTTGGGTCAATGCCAAGGAATAAAGAATAAACAAACAAGATATAAATGGATCTTATTGTTCAGACCCAGAGCTACTAATATTGGGCAGAACCCCTCTCTATACCCCAGGGGTGCTTGGTGTGGGGGCAATTTATACATTCCCGTATTCTTGGCCTGCACTACGTCCTGATGCCTGCAAATAGTCAAGGGCTAACTGGATGATTTGAGCCCTGGGCATCAGTGGAAAGTCTGCACGCCCCCCCTTTCATGTAAACAGATCTCCTCACCCCTCTGCACTAAAGCACATGCTGCGGTTACTGTGCTCGTCTATGGTTACCTAGCAACAGCAGAGGAAACAGACGGGGACCGTGGTGACGGCATTGCATGCTGGCGCTGGGTGACGTTTTCCCCGAGTCCTCCGTCAGATAACGGATCAGAACCTTCCGGCGTTCACCATATTCTCATCACTCTTCACCAGAATCAATTGTTTCAGTAGATTAAAATATTATGTTACCTGCAGGAATGGTCCAGTCCGGGGGGGGGGGCATTTATCCGAGGGGCCGCATCACAGACCGTGACTGGTGCGGAGGCCGAACCGATAGCCTGAAAGCAACTCTGCTCAATATTAATATTAACATATTAGTTATACAGTATGAGCCCCCACACAGCCCCTATATACAGTATGAGCCCCCACACAGCCCCTATATACAGTATGAGCCCCCACACAGCCCCTATATACAGTATGAGCCCCACACAGCCCCTATATACAGTATGAGCCCCCACACAGCCCCTATATACAGTATGAGCCCCCACACAGCCCCTATATACAGTATGAGCCCCCACACAGCCCCCTATATACAGTATGAGCCCCACATAGCTCCCTATATACAGTATGAGCACCCACATAGCCCCCTATATACAGTATGAGCCCCACACAGCCCCTATATACAGTATGAGCCCCCACACAGCCCCCTATATACAGTATGAGCCCCCACATAGCCCCCTATATACAGTATGAGCCCCACATAGCTCCCTGTATACAGTATGAGCACCCACATAGCCCCCTATATACAGTATGAGCCCACACACAGCCCCCTATATACAGTATGAGCACCCACATAGCCCCTATATACAGTATGAGCCCTCACACAGCCTCCTATATACAGTATGATCCCCCACATAGCCCCCTATATACAGTATGATCCCCCACATAGCCCCTTATATACAGTATGAGCCCCACACAGCCCCCTATATACAGTATGAGCCCACACACAGCCCCCTATATACAGTATGAGCCCTCACATAGCCCCCTATATACAGTATAAGCCCTCACATAGCCCCCTATATACAGTATGAGCCCTCACACAGCCCCTATATACAGTATGAGCCCCCACATAGCCCCTATATACAGTATGAGCCACACACAGCCCCTATATACAGTATGAGCCCCCACACAGCCTCCCTATATACAGTATGAGCCCCCACACAGCCCCTATATACAGTATGAGCCCACACACAGCCCCCTATATACAGTATGAGCCCTCACATAGCCCCTATATACAGTATGAGCCCACACACAGCCCCCTATATACAGCATGAACCCCCACATAGCCCCCTATATACAGTATGATCCCCCACATAGCCTCCTATATACAGTATGAGCCCTCACATAGCCCCCTATATACAGTATGATCCCCCACATAGCCCCCTATATACAGTATGAGCCCTCACATAGCCCCCTATATACAGTATGAGCCCTCACACAGCCTCCTATATACAGTATGAGCCCTCACATAGCCCCCTATATACAGTATGAGCCCTCACACAGCCTCCTATATACAGTATGAGCCCTCACATAGCCTCCTATATACAGTATGAGCCCTCACACAGCCTCCTATATACAGTATGAGCCCTCACACAGCCCCTATATACAGTATGAGCCCTCACATAGCCCCCTATATACAGTATGAGCCCTCACATAGCCTCCTATATACAGCATGAGCCCCCACATAGCCCCCTATATACAGTATGAGCCCTCACACAGCCTCCCTATATACAGTATGAGCCCCCACACAGCCCCTATATACAGTATGAGCCCTCACACAGCCCCTATATACAGTATGAGCCCCCACACAGCCCCTATATACAGTATGAGCCCCCACATAGCCCCCTATATACAGTATGAGCCCCCACACAGCCCCCTATATACAGTATAAGCCCTCACATAGCCTCCTATATACAGCATGAACCCCACATAGCCCAATATATACAGTATGAGCCCTCACATACCCCCCTATATACAGTATGAGCCCCCACATAGCCTCTATATACAGTATGAGCCCCCACATAGCCTCTATATACAGTATGAGCCCCCACATAGCCTCTATATACAGTATGAGCCCCCACATAGCCTCCTATATATGTGGATAGCAGCGGTGGCCGGGCGGTGGCGTGCCACTTCTTTCAGCCCTTTGGGTGTCTCGGCCCGCCGGTCGCACTTTGCCCTGGTCCAGTCCAGTCATGGTGATTGATGAGATATAGACAGTGCTTGAAGTGGAGGAGAACATTATGGGGAATAACAGGGAGTATCTTTACCCATCGTGGTGACATTTTAAGGGTAAGTGACCCAAAACAGTTTGAGTTTTCTAAACGCTGCTTCCCCTTTAAGGGTCTCGTATTTTGGGCCTTTTTACATAACATTGAAGCGCAGGACAGAGAAGGTAGAATATTCTGGGTAAGGACCTGACTCTGGCGCCCGGTGATCAGGACAGAGTGCTGCGCTGGATAAAGTGCTGCGCTGGATAAAGTGCTGCGCTGGATAAAGTGCTGCGCTGGATAAAGTGCTGCGCTGGATAAAGTGCTGCGCTGGATAAAGTGCTGCGCTGGATAAAGTGCTGCGCTGGATAAAGTGCTGCGCTGGATAAAGTGCTGCGCTGGATAAAGTGCTGCGCTGGACACAGCTATTCATTACCGTCAGGGACTTGTAAGTAGAGGCCTAGTTAAGAGACATTAGGTAATGAGTTTGTCAATACTCGTCCAGTCTAAGTATCAAATCCATTACCTGGGATTGTTGTCAGCGGCGCCTGTGCGAGGAGCGCGCAGCATCACTGTATGAAATACTGCACAACACTGCATAATGCGCCTCTGCCTGGTGCCAAACAGGCAATGTGTCAGTACATTTCAGGTTTTAATATTAAATATATTTTTCAAAAACTTATACTAATAGATAATGTCACAGCTCACCTCCTCCTATAACAGGATCGACCATTCCTAATAGATGTCACAGCTCACTTTCTCCTATGACAGGATGCACCATTCCTAATAGATTATATCACAGCTCACTTCCTCCTATAACAGGATCCACCATTCCTAATAGATGATGTCACAGCTCACCTCCTCCTATAACAGGATCCACCATTCCTAATAGATGATGTCACAGTTCACCTCCTCCTATAACAGGATCCACCTCCTATAACAGGATCCACTATTCCTAATAGATGATGTCACAGCTCACCTCCTCCTATAACAGGATCCACCATTCCTAATAGATGATGTCACAGCTCTCCTCCTCCTATAGCAGGATCCACCATTCCTAATAGATGATGTCACAGTTCACCTCCTCCTATAACAGGATCCACCATTCCTAATAGATTATATCACAGCTCACTTCCTCCTATAACAGGATCCACCATTCCTAATAGATGATGTCACAGCTCACCTCCTCCTATAACAGGATCCACCATTCCTAATAGATGATGTCACAGTTCACCTCCTCCTATAACAGGATCCACCTCCTATAACAGGATCCACTATTCCTAATAGATGATGTCACAGCTCACCTCCTCCTATAACAGGATCCACCTCCTATAACAGGATCCACTATTCCTAATAGATGATGTCACAGTTCACCTCCTCCTATAACAGGATCCACCTCCTATAACAGGATCCACCATTCCTAATAGATGATGTCACAGCTCTCCTCCTCCTATAGCAGGATCCACCATTCCTAAAAGATGATGTCACAGTTCACCTCCTCCTATAACAGGATCCACCATTCCTAATAGATGATGTCACAGCTCACCTTCTCCTATAACAGGATCCACCATTCCTAATAGATGATGTCCCAGCTCACCTCCTCGTATAACAGGATCCACCATTCCTAATAGATGATGTCACAGCTCACCTCCTCCTATAACAGGATCCACCATTTCTAATAGATGATGTCACAGTTCACCTCCTCCTATAACAGGATCCACCATTCCTAATAGATGATGTCACAGCTCACCTCCTCCTATAACAGGATCCACCCATTCCTAATAGATGATGTCACAGCTCACCTCCTCCTATAACAGGATCCACCATTCCTAATAGATAATGTCACAGCTCTCCTCCTCCTATAGCAGGATCCACCATTCCTAATAGATGATGTCACAGTTCACCTCCTCCTATAACAGGATCCACCATTCCTAATAGATGATGTCACAGCTCACCTCCTCCTATAACAGGATCCACCCATTCCTAATAGATGATGTCACAGCTCACCTCCTCCTATAACAGGATCCACCATTCCTAATAGATAATGTCACAGCTCTCCTCCTCCTATAGCAGGATCCACCATTCCTAATAGATGATGTCACAGCTCACCTCCTCCTATAACAGGATCCACCATTCCTAATAGATAATGTCACAGCTCTCCTCCTCCTATAGCAGGATCCACCATTCCTAATAGATGATGTCACAGTTCACCTCCTCCTATAACAGGATCCACCATTCCTAATAGATGATGTCACAGCTCACCTTCTCCTATAACAGGATCCACCATTCCTAATAGATGATGTCCCAGCTCACCTCCTCGTATAACAGGATCCACCATTCCTAATAGATGATGTCACAGCTCACCTCCTCCTATAACAGGATCCACCATTCCTAATAGATGATGTCACAGCTCACCTCCTACACAATGACTGACAGCTCTATGTACAGTATACTAATAGGATCCACTATTTAAGGTAGATGTCACAGCTCCCCTCCTGCACAATGACTGATAATGCCTCTCATATACAGTAGATAACACAGCATGTCACAGCTCACCTCCTCCTTCTGTACAATGACTGATGGCAACTCTATATACAGTAGATAACTTTAAATCCACCATACACAATAGGTGATGTCACAACTCACCTCCTCCTGTACAATGATTGATAACACCTATATACAGTTGATAACACAGGATCCACCATTTGCAATATGTGATGACTCAGCTCACCTCCTCCTCCTCTTCAATGATTGTTAATACTTCTACATACCATAGATAACACAGGATCCACTATTCACAATAAGTGATACCACAGCTCACCTCCTCCTGTACAATGACTGATAACACCTCTATATACAGTAGATAACACAGGATCCACCATTCACAATAGGTGATGTCACAGCTCACCTCCTCCTCCTGTATAATGACTGATAACACCGCTATATACAGTAGATAACACAGGATCCACCATTCACAATAGGTGATGTCACAACTCACCTCCTCCTGCTCAATGACTGATAACTCCTCTATATACAGTAGATAAAACAGGATGTCATAGCTCACCTCCTCCTGCAGTACAATTACTGATGGCAACTCTATATACAGTAGATAACACAGAATCCACCATTCACAATAGGTGATGTCACAGCTCACCTCCTCCTGCTCAATGACTGATGGCAACTCTACATACAGTAGATAAAACAGCATGTCACAGCTCACCTTCTCTGCAGTACAATGATTGATGGCAACTCTATATACAGTAGATAACAGAGGATACACCATTCACAATAGGTGATGGCACAACTCACCTCCTCCTCCTTCTGCACAATGATTGATAACTGCTCTACATACAGTATATAATATAGGATATCACAGCTCACCTCCTCCTCCTCCTTCTGCACAATGATTAATAACACCTCTACACTAATGAGGAAAAGAGTAACAATGTTTAGCACTTTTGACTTTCCATATCTCTGGATCCTCTCCAGCTTTGAGCGTGAGGCGACCTTCATGTTATAGGCAATCATCTTCTCTATCTCATACATAAATGTGACTGCAGCTATTTAGCAGATGATTAGTTCTGCAGATTCTTGTCATGTCACTGCATTGTTACTGTTTTGCTGTACAATGACTCAGTGATAACACAGAATCCATCATTCACAATAGGTGGTATCACAGCTCACCTCCTCTCCCTCCTGTACAATGACTGATAACACAAGATCCATCATTAACAACAGATGATGACACATCTCTCCTCCTCCCCCCTCCTATACAATGACTGGTGGCAACTCTATATACAGTAAATAACACAGGATCCAGCATTCACAATAGGTGATATCACAGCTCACATCCTCCTCCTGTACAATGACTTAAAACATATATATATATATATATACAGTGCCTACAAGTAGTCTTCAACCCCCTGCAGATTTAGCAGGTTACACATTCGGAATAACTTGGCATTGTGACATTTGGACTGTAGATCAGCCTGGAAGTGTCAAATGCAGCAAAAAAGAATGTTATTTCTTTTTTTTTTTTTTAAATTGTGAAAAGTTTATTCAGAGGGTCATTTATTATTCAACCCCTCAATCCACCAGAATTCTGTTTGGTTCCCCTAAAGTATTAAGAAGTATTTCAGGCACAAAGAACAATGAGCTTCACGTGTTTGGATTAATTATCTCTTTTTCCAGCCTTTTCTGACTAATTAAGACCCTCCCCAAACTTGTGAACAGCACTCATACTTGGTCAACATGGGAAAGACAAAGGAGCATTCCAAGGCCATCAGAGACAAGATCGTGGAGGGTCACAAGGCTGGCAAGGGGTACAAAACCCTTTCCAAGGAGTTGGGCCTACCTGTCTCCACTGTTGGGAGCATCATCCGGAAGTGGAAGGCTTATGGAACTACTGTTAGCCTTCCACGGCCTGGACAGCCTTTGAAAGTTTCCACCCGTGCCGAGGCCAGGCTTGTCCGAAGAGTCAAGGCTAACCCAAGGACAACAAGGAAGGAGCTCCGGGAAGATCTCATGGCAGTGGGGACATTGGTTTCAGTCAATACCATAAATAACGTACTCCACCGCAATGGTCTCCGTTCCAGACGAGCCCGTAAGGTACCTTTACTTTCAAAGCGTCATGTCAAGGCTCGTCTACAGTTTGCTCATGATTACTTGGAGGACTCTGAGACAGACTGGTTCAAGGTTCTCTGGTCTGATGAGACCAAGATCGAGATCTTTGGTGCCAACCACACACATGACGTTTGGAGACTGGATGGCACTGCATACGACCCCAAGAATACCATCCCTACAGTCAAGCATGGTGGTGGCAGCATCATGCTGTGGGGCTGTTTCTCAGCCAAGGGGCCTGGCCATCTGGTCCGCATCCATGGGAAGATGGATAGCACGGCCTACCTGGCGATTTTGGCCAAGAACCTGCGCTCCTCCATCAAGGATCTTAAGATGGGTCGTCATTTCATCTTCCAACAAGACAACGACCCAAAGCACACAGCCAAGAAAACCAAGGCCTGGTTCAAGAGGGAAAAAATCAAGGTGTTGCAGTGGCCTAGTCAGTCTCCTGACCTTAACCCAATTGAAAACTTGTGGAAGGAGCTCAAGATTAAAGTCCACATGAGACACCCAAAGAACCTAGATAACTTGGAGAAGATCTGCATGGAGGAGTGGGCCAAGATAACTCCAGAGACCTGTGCCGGCCTGATCAGGTCTTATAAAAGACGATTATTAGCTGTAATTGCAAACAAGGGTTATTCCACAAAATATTAAACCTAGGGGTTGAATAATAATTGACCCACACTTTTATGTTGAAAATTTATTAAAATTTAACTGAGCAACAAAACTTGTTGGTTTGTAAGATTTATGCATCTGTTAATAAATCCTGCTCTTGTTTGAAGTTTGCATCTTATCAAACCTGCTAAATCTGCAGGGGGTTGAATACTACTTGTAGGCACTGTATATATTATAAATCTGCAGGGGGTTGAATACTACTTGTAGGCACTGTATAATCTGCAGGGGGTTGAATACTACTTGTAGGCACTGTATAATCTGCAGGGGGTTGAATACTACTTGTAGGCACTGTATAATCTGCAGGGGGTTGAATACTACTTGTAGGCACTGTATAATCTGCAGGGGGTTGAATACTACTTGTAGGCACTGTATATGTATATATATATATATATATATATATATTTATATATATACAGTAAATAACACTTGATCCACTAGTCACAATATAGGATGTCACAGGTCACCTCCTCTTCCTCTTGTCTATATAACACAGGATCAGTCCTGGCGTCAGCACCCGGCAAACCCGATCAAACGCTGGGGCCCTGGGCTGCCGGGGGGCCCACTCGCAGTGGCAGCGGGGCCTGGTGCCAGCGCAGTCACCGCCCCCCCCCCCCGCCGAGGATCACACTTTCAATTGTATCGGCATCGCAGGTGCTGATACAATTGAGAGCAATGATGAGAAATGGAGCGGCACACTCCCTCTGTCATCATTCTCCCCGCTCTGACAGCTCTGCAGCGGAGCGCGGTGACGTCATCACTGCGCGCCTGCAGAGAGGTCAGAGCGACAGCAGTGGACGCCAAAGAGACCGGAGCAACGGGGGAATGAGAAGTGAGTATGTACAATCACTGTGGCCAGACGACCATGGGGGTGCATTAAATGATATGAGGGCTGTATACTACATAAGGGTGCCTAATGCTATCTGGGTCTGCACTGTGCTATATACAGGCTGTATACTACATAAGGGTGCCTAATGCTATCTGGGTCTGCATTGTGCTATATAGGGGCTGTATAATACATGAGGGTGCCTAATGCTATCTGGCTCTGCACTGTGCTATATGGCGGCTGTATACTACATGAGGGTGCCTAATGCTATCTGGGTCTGCACTGTGCTATATACAGGCTGTATACTACATGAGGGTGTCTAATGCTATCTGGGTCTGCATTGTGCTATATACAGGCTGTATACTACATGAGGATGCCTAATGCTATCTGGGTCTGCACTGTGCTATATACAGGCTGTATACTACATGAGGATGCCTAATGCTATCTGGGTCTGCATTGTGCTATATACAGGCTGTATACTACATGAGGGTGCCTAATGCTATCTGGCTCTGCATTGTGCTATATAGGGCTGTATACTACATGAGGGTGCCTAATGCTATCTGGGTCTGCATTGTACTATATACAGGCTGTATAATACATGAGGGTGCCTAATGCTATCTGGGTCTGCACTGTACTATATACAGCCTGTATAATACATGAGGGTGCCTAATGCTATCTGGGTCTGCACTGTGCTATATGGCGGCTGTATACTACATGAAGGTGCCTAATGCTATCTGGGTCTGCACTGTGCTATATGGCGGCTGTATACTACATGAGGGTGCCTAATGCTATCTGGGTCTGCACTGTGCTATATAGGGGCTGTATAATACATGAGGGTGCCTAATGCTATCTGGGTCTGCACTGTGCTATATAGGGGCTGTATAATACATGAGGGTGCCTAATGCTATCTGGCTTTGCACTGTGCTATATGGCGGCTGTATACTACATGAGGGTGCCTAATGCTATCTGGGTCTGCACTGTGCTATATACAGGCTGTATACTACATGAGGATGCCTAATGCTATCTGGGTCTGCACTGTGCTATATACAGGCTGTATACTACATGAGGGTGCCTAATGCTATCTGGGTCTGCACTGTGCTATATGGCGGCTGTATACTACATGAGGGTGCCTAATGCTATCTGGGTCTGCACTGTGCTATATACAGGCTGTATACTACATGAGGATGCCTAATGCTATCTGGGTCTGCACTGTGCTATATACAGGCTGTATACTACATGAGGGTGCCTAATGCTATCTGGGTCTGCACTGTGCTATATACAGGCTGTATACTACATGAGGATGCCTAATGCTATCTGGGTCTGCACTGTGCTATATACAGGCTGTATACTACATGAGGGTGCCTAATGCTATCTGGGTCTGCACTATGCTATATACAGGCTGTATACTACATGAGGGTGCCTAATGCTATCTGGGTCTGCACTGTACTATATACAGCCTGTATAATACATGAGGGGGACTAATGCTATCTGGGTCTGCATTGTGCTATATACAGGCTGTATACTACATGAGGGTGCCTAATGCTATCTGGGTCTGCACTGTACTATATACAGGCTGTATACTACATGAGGGTGTCTAATGCTATCTGGGTCTGCATTGTGCTATATAGGGCTGTATACTACATGAGGGTGCCTAATGCTATCTGGGTCTGCACTGTGCTATATACAGGCTGTATACTACATGAGGGTGTCTAATGCTATCTGGGTCTGCATTGTGCTATATACAGGCTGTATACTACATGAGGGTGTCTAATGCTATCTGGGTCTGCATTGTGCTATATAGGGCTGTATACTACATGAGGGTGCCTAATGCTATCTGGGTCTGCACTGTACTATATACAGGCTGTATACTACATGAGGATGTCTAATGCTATCTGGGTCTGCACTGTGCTATATACAGCCTGTATAATACATGAGGGTGCCTAATGCTATCTGGGTCTGCACTGTACTATATACAGGCTGTATACTACATGAGGGTGTCTAATGCTATCTGGGTCTGCATTGTACTATATACAGGCTGTATACTACATGAGGGTGTCTAATGCTATCTGGGTCTGCATTGTGCTATATAGGGCTGTATACTACATGAGGGGGACTAATGCTATCTGGGTCTGCACTATGCTATATATAGGCTGTATACTACATGAGGGTGCCTAATGCTATCTGGGTCTGCACTGTGCTATATACAGGCTGTATACTACATGAGGGTGCCTAATGCTATCTGGGTCTGCATTGTGCTATATACAGGCTGTATACTACATGAGGGTGCCTAATGCTATCTGGGTCTGCATTGTGCTATATACAGGCTGTATACTACATGAGGGTGCCTAATGCTATCTGGGTCTGCATTGTGCTATATACAGGCTGTATACTACATGAGGGTGCCTAATGCTATCTGGGTCTGCATTGTGCTATATAGGGGCTGTATACTACATGAGGGTGCCTAATGCTATCTGGGTCTGCATTGTGCTATATAGGGGCTGTATACTACATGAGGGTGCCTAATACTATCTGGGTCTGCACTGTGCTATATACAGGCTGTATACTACATAAAGGTGCCTAATGCTATCTGGGTCTGCATTGTACTATATACAGGCTGTATACTACATGAGGGTGCCTAATGCTATCTGGGTCTGCACTGTGCTATATACAGGTGTCACGCTCCCCGGGTCCTCACCCCCGTTCCCCGGCTCACCTGCCACGCTCTCCGCTCCCCAGTCACCGGATTCCGTCCGTCCCAGGGCTTCGGGCCCCCGATCCCGGCGCCCGACAGCTTCCCTGGACCTGGCCGGCTCCCCTGCGTCCTCCTCGCAGCCTCCTTCCCTGGCTTCTGGCACCCGGGCGGCGCGCATGCGCATTAGGGCGCGCGCGCGGTCACTGACCCTTTCTTAAAGGGCCAGCGTCCATTAACAGGAAATGAGGTTGCACAGGTACAGGGTATATAAGGGGTCATTGTCCAAGGGGGCGGGGCCTGATCTTCGTGTTCCCTGAGCTAGGAGTCAGGTCTCCTGGTGTTACTGTGCTCGTACTCACCTATCTCTCTTTGTAGAGCCGTGCCTGCTTCGCCATCCAGTCTGCCGTATCCTGAAACCCGAACGCTGTCCATCTGCCATCCTGACAGTCCGCACCACCTCGGATCCCTGCGGTGACCCGTCTTCTTGCTCCCAAGGTTCCGGACCCCGCCTGACATCATCTCGGCTTCCGAACCTGAGCTGCGTCACCCGGACTACCACCCGTAACTCCGTAGTCCCAGGGACTTCTCCGCTATACCTGTGTGCAAGGACTGCTCTGCTGTTTCTAGTGCTCCAGCTGCCGGACTCTTTGCTACCATCTAGGAGTTCGGTCCAGTGGATCCACCTCCTGGGCCTGCCCGTACACCTGGCCGTGACAGTAAGATCAGGCCATGGATCCCGCTGCAGCACTATTGGCCCTGCAAGAGGAACTCCAACGCCAGCGTGAAGTCCAGACCCGCATGCTGCAATTTATGACCTCCGTGGACACCCGCCTGTACACGTTACAAGCATCCATGACGCCTGCGGCACCCAGGTCCTCCAATGGACAATCCACGGCTCCCGCACCAGTGGCAGCCTCGTCGGGTGCTTCCCAACTCCGGTTGGCTTCACCACCTCGTTATTCTGGAGATCCCAAGACCTGCAGGGGCTTCATCAACCAATGTTCCCTTCATTTCACGCAGCTGCCACATCTATTCGCCTCCGACCAAGCCAAGGTCGCCTTTATAATGTCCCACCTAGAGGGCGAGGCACTGGCGTGGATGAACCCCTTGTGGGAGAAGGAGGACCCCGTGACCAAGAACCTTCGAGAGTTCCTGCAGGCCTTTCGCAGTACCTTTGACGAGCCGGGACGCGCCTCTGCGTCTGCTTCATCACTTCTCCGCCTACGTCAAGGAACACTGACGGTGGGCCAATACGCCATCCGTTTCCGCACTTTGGCTTCTGAACTCGGGTGGAATAATGAGGCCCTGACAGCCGCCTTCTGGGAGGGACTCTCGAGTCGCATCAAAGATGAGTTGGCGGGTCGTGACTTGCCCTCCACCCTAGATGCCCTGATTGCCCTGGCTACTCGAGTGGACATTCGTTTTCAGGAGCGCTCTAAAGAGCTGTCTCGTGAGAGACGACCGGTACGGCATTCCTCACCTCCCCAGAAGCCCTCCGCACCTCAGTCATCAACAGCTGGGATTCCCGTCCACGAGCCCATGCAGATTGACCGAGTACGACAGTCTGAACAGCGTCGAGCAGAGCGGCTCGCCAAGGGCCTCTGCTTTTACTGCGGAGAGGGCACACACCTGCTACGCGCCTGTCCAGAGAGGCCGGGAAACTCCAAAGCCTAGGGTTGGTAGGAGAGGCCACCCTAGGTGCTGGGACTCTCTCAGACCCGGTTATGTGGACTGTGCAAGTGTCAACGGGAGAGACACGGTTCACGGCTGAGGCATACCTCGATTCCGGGGCAGCAGGCAATTTCATTCAGCAGGCCACGGTGGACAAGTACCAGCTGCCTGTTACTCCACTTGACAAACCCCTCGTGATAGCCTCTGTGGATGGGAGACCCCTCTCTGATACCATCTCCTGGGTCACCAGACCGGTCGAACTACGTATCGGTGCCCTGCACACCGAGAACATCTCTCTCTACGTCCTTCCACACATGTCCCATCAAATCCTGCTGGGACTTCCCTGGTTGCGGACACACGAACCCTCAGTCAGCTGGGGTACTGGCGAAATCACCCGATGGGGTCCTTCTTGTCATGAGAAGTGTCTGAAGTCCATACCACACATCCGACGACCTCCGGTTCCAGAGAACCTACCGGAACTGCCCTCGGCCTATTGGTCCTTCGCAGACGTTTTCGACAAGAAGGAGTCTGAGGTACTTCCGCCACACCGTCCCTACGATTGTGCCATCGACCTGCTCCCAGGAACAACACCACCTCGAGGACGGATATATCCGTTGTCCCCAGCCGAAACCAGGGCCATGTCTACCTACATCACAGAGAGCCTGGCTAAGGGATTCATCCGGAGATCCTCCTCTCCTGCGGGAGCGGGCTTCTTCTTCGTTAAGAAGAAAGAGGGTGACCTACGCCCCTGCATCGACTACCGGGGTCTGAATCAGATCACCGTAAAGAACAAGTACCCTCTGCCGCTCATCCCCGAATTGTTCGACCGGCTCAGAGGAGCCCGTGTGTTCACCAAACTGGATCTTCGGGGTGCTTACAACCTAGTTCGTATCCGCTCTGGGGACGAATGGAAGACCGCGTTTAATACTCGCGATGGGCACTATGAATACTGCGTGATGCCCTTCGGCCTATGTAATGCACCAGCAGTCTTCCAAGAATTGGTGAACGACATCTTCCGGGACCTCCTCTACGTCTGTGTAGTAGTGTATCTGGATGACATCCTTATCTACTCTCCGGACCTCCAGACCCACAGAGAGAACGTCCAGCTGGTCCTACAACGACTGAGAGAGAATCGTCTATACGCCAAATATGAGAAGTGTGTCTTTGAGCAGTCTTCTCTCCCTTTCCTGGGATACATCATCTCGGGTACTGGACTGCAAATGGATCCTAAGAAGGTGTCCTCCATACTCAACTGGCCTCCTCCTTCTGGACTAAAGGCAATCCAACGGTTCCTGGGATTTGCCAACTACTACCGCCAGTTCATCCCTCACTTCTCTGCCCTGACTGCTCCTCTCTCCGCTTTGACCAAAAAGGAGGCTAATCCAAAGGACTGGTCACCTGCGGCCGACGCCGCGTTTTGCTCACTGAAGCGAGC
Organism: Anomaloglossus baeobatrachus; assembly: GCF_048569485.1. Taxonomy (NCBI): domain Eukaryota; kingdom Metazoa; phylum Chordata; class Amphibia; order Anura; family Aromobatidae; genus Anomaloglossus; species Anomaloglossus baeobatrachus. The sequence continues at coordinate 231,318,368 of NC_134361.1, forward strand.
ATTTGCCTCCGCTCCTGTACTCCACCGTCCGGAGTTAAACCGCCAGTTCACCTTGGAGGTGGATGCCTCCTCCTCGGGAGCCGGAGCAGTGCTCATGCAAAAGTCCTCCTCCGGGAAGATGGTTACATGCGGTTTCTTCTCCAAGAGCTTCTCTGCACCTGAACGTAATTACACCATCGGTGACCGAGAACTATTGGCGGTCAAACTGGCTCTGGAGGAATGGCGCTACCTCCTGGAAGGAGCAGTGTACCCCGTGATTATCTACACGGACCACAAGAACCTGGAATACCTACGGTCCGCTCAGCGACTGAACCCACGGCAAGCCAGGTGGTCCTTATTCTTTGCCAGGTTCGACTTCCAGCTTCATTTCCGACCCGCAGACAAGAATGTACGTGCGGATGCCTTGTCTAGGTCTTTCATGCCCATGGAGCAGGAGGAAGAGACTACCCAGCCCATCATCCCTCCTAGCAAGATTATTCCGGTGGCCCCTGTCACCCTGGCCCAGATACCGCCCGGAAAGACCTATGTCTCTGAGACTGACAGGCAAAAGGTGTTACACTGGGGTCATGCCTCGAAAACAGCCGGTCATGCAGGCCAGAAGAGAACATGGGGTGCGATTGTACGCCATTATTGGTGGCCATCCCTTCGCACGGACGTCGCTGCTTTTGTCTCTGCCTGCTCCTCTTGTGCCAGGAACAAGACGCCCAAACACCTGCCCTATGGCCGTCTTCTGCCTCTGCCGATACCCACAATTCCGTGGCAACACATAGCGATGGATTTTATTACGGACTTGCCATTATCCTCTGGACACACAGTCATATGGGTCGTGGTGGACCGGTTCTCCAAAATGGCTCACTTCGTTCCTATGGCTGGACTGCCCTCTGCTCAGGAACTCGCGGAAGCCTATATACATCACATCTTCCGCTTGCATGGTTTCCCATCCCACATCGTGTCCGACCGAGGAACTCAGTTTACCTCCCGCTTCTGGAGGGCGCTCTGCAAACATCTGGGTGTGACTCTGGACTTTTCTTCTGCTTACCATCCTCAGTCTAATGGCCAAGTGGAGAGGGTCAATCAAATCTTGACCTCCTTCTTACGTCACTACGTCAACGCCCATCACGACGACTGGTCCACGCTTCTACCTTGGGCTGAATTCTCACATAACCACCACATCAGTGAGTCGTCCTCCAAATCTCCCTTCCATGTAGTTTACGGACTTCAACCCTCCGTCCCGTTGCCTATATCCCCTTCATCGGATGTTCCGGCTGCTGATACTGCAGTTCGTGACTTTGCTACCATTTGGGACTCTGTCACAGCGTCCCTTGGGCGCGCTTCCCAGCGGATGAAGAAACACGCTGACAAGAGACGTCTGGATCCTCCGTGTTTCTCTCCTGGTGACCTGGTCTGGCTTGCTTCCCAGTACATCCGATTGAAAATACCTTCCTACAAGCTGGGTCCTCGCTACATCGGGCCGTTTAAGGTCCTCAGCAAGATCAATGAGGTATCCTACAAGCTACAGCTCCCGGCCACGATGAGGATACCCAACTCCTTCCACGTCTCTCTGCTCAAGCCGGTTGTCCTTGGTCCCTTCTCCGCTGCTGCCAGTCCGGCCCCTCCTCCTATTGCCGATGATGACATCTATGCGGTAAGGGATATCGTGGCCATGAAGACCGTACGAGGTCGGCAGTTCTTCCTGGTGGACTGGGAAGGGTATGGTCCTGAGGATAGGTCTTGGGAGCCCAGGGAGAACGTGGGCACTCCTCTTATCCGTGCCTTCATGTCCCGGTTGCGGGGAGGGGGGCGTGGGGGGGGGGGTACTGTCACGCTCCCCGGGTCCTCACCCCCGTTCCCCGGCTCACCTGCCACGCTCTCCGCTCCCCAGTCACCAGATTCCGTCCGTCCCAGGGCTTCGGGCCCCCGATCCCGGCGCCCGACAGCTTCCCTGGACCTGGCCGGCTCCCCTGCGTCCTCCTCGCAGCCTCCTTCCCTGGCTTCTGGCACCCGGGCGGCGCGCATGCGCATTAGGGCGCGCGCGCGGTCACTGACCCTTTCTTAAAGGGCCAGCGTCCATTAACAGGAAATGAGGTTGCACAGGTACAGGGTATATAAGGGGTCATTGTCCAAGGGGGCGGGGCCTGATCTTCGTGTTCCCTGAGCTAGGAGTCAGGTCTCCTGGTGTTACTGTGCTCGTACTCACCTATCTCTCTTTGTAGAGCCGTGCCTGCTTCGCCATCCAGTCTGCCGTATCCTGAAACCCGAACGCTGTCCATCTGCCATCCTGACAGTCCGCACCACCTCGGATCCCTGCGGTGACCCGTCTTCTTGCTCCCAAGGTTCCGGACCCCGCCTGACATCATCTCGGCTTCCGAACCTGAGCTGCGTCACCCGGACTACCACCCGTAACTCCGTAGTCCCAGGGACTTCTCCGCTATACCTGTGTGCAAGGACTGCTCTGCTGTTTCTAGTGCTCCAGCTGCCGGACTCTTTGCTACCATCTAGGAGTTCGGTCCAGTGGATCCACCTCCTGGGCCTGCCCGTACACCTGGCCGTGACAACAGGCTGTATACTACATAACGGTGCCTAATGCTATCTGGGTCTGCATTGTACTATATACAGGCTGTATACTACATAAAGGTGCCTAATGCTATCTGGGTCTGCATTGTACTATATACAGGCTGTATACTACATGAGGGTGCCTAATGCTATCTGGGTCTGCATTGTGCTATATACAGGCTGTATACTACATGAGGGTGCCTAATGCTATCTGGGTCTGCATTGTGCTATATACAGGCTGTATACTACATGAGGGTGCCTAATGCTATCTGGGTCTGCATTGTGCTATATACAGGCTGTATACTACATGAGGGTGCCTAATGCTATCTGGGTCTGCATTGTGCTATATACAGGCTGTATACTACATGAGGGTGCCTAATGCTATCTGGGTCTGCATTGTGCTATATACAGCCTGTATACTACATGAGGGTGCCTAATGCTAAAGGCGAAAGAGTCTCCGTGGGCCCCATCCACACGTAGAGACGCACAGATTCGTACACATACAGGCATACGTACATATCCATTCCTAGGAGTAAGCAGCATTGAAGATGAGCTCCTGAGTTTTTCATCATTTATACCTTGTAATGAGCGAACAGTAAGACAAAACCTTGAAAAATTCGACTCTGTGGAACAGGAAAGCGAGCTGGACTGAGCTGGACTAAAGATTTTTTTTATGAAAAAAGAGGAAATAGAGGATTTAAAGGACATAAGAAAAAACCTGTTGAAGGACAGATCACATACAACAGGAGGACTCCAAACTGACATCTGACACCCAGAGATCTGCACATCCAAAGGTAGGACTATCCTCCATCCATACCACAACCTACAGACAGTGCTGTAATTACATCTCTGATAAATAAGGATTATTATAAAAATGGAAAATATAAATGTAGAACAAGTAACTGGGCAGAGAGCAGAGCTGGAGACACCCGACACCAGGAGGTCACACACTCTGGAAATCACATACTCTGAAGGGCAGAAAAGCATTCATGCACAAAAAGCCATTAAACATGCAAAGATTAGAGAAGAGCCAGAGACCCTCTTTCCTGATTTTACCTCTAAAGAGGAAGATAAAAGGAAAACCAATTATTTATTTTTCACAGACCAGCCCTTAGCCTGGCACACCGCTCTGTGCAATCAATATAAGTATATATCCAAGAACGGCAATCATAAGGGCCAGCAGATCAGAATTAGAAACCAAAAAGAAGACGAGACCAACTCACTGACCATAAACGTGTACAATAACGGCATAATCATGGTACAAGGGGCTGAGGAAAACTTACAGAAATTTGAAGACAGCTTTTCTCAAATTAAACTCCAGGCACAAAACTGCAAAGAACAACAAACCCCAGCAGCCACCATCACCTCTACAGAGACCTCCAGAGACAGAACTGCAGCCCCCAACACTTCACACCCCTCACCCGAGACCCTCAGAGACTGTTTATCTCAACTAGAAAGAGACTTTGTACAATTTAAAGAAGAACTTCAAAGAAACCTTGGTGACAGAAATGCAAATGACCAAGTAATGAATGAGATAAGCAAACTGAGGTGTGAATATGCAGCAGTGAATATGCATCTGCAGGAAATAAGAAGCAAAATGTGTGAACTGCAGCAAGAAAATGCCCGACTGAGACAGGAGATAACAGAGCTGAAGACTCCGGGACACCTGAAACAGGAGGACGCCATAGAAACACAGAGGAGTGAAGACAACATGGCCCCCACTGGCCAGGAGGGAGCTATGGTAACTAACACCAGAACAGACACAATGGCCTCCACTGGCCAGGACACTGAGATACCAAATAGCTCCAACAGTATGAATGCTCCTGAAAATAACATAAATGAACCACAAACCAGAGAAACAGAAAAGAGAAGAGAACTAGCCACCAGCAAAATCTCCAGCACAGACCCCCAGCTTCACCCACGTACCCCACCCGTGACCTCACAACGTTTTGATACCATCCTAATAATGGACTCAAATGGGAAATACCTGAAAACATGGCGACTATTTCCAGGAAAAAGGGTCAAAAAAATCCACTGTGCAACTATTGAGCAGGTGATGGCAGTCATCAATACCCCACGGTTCACAAGCCCAAATCATATTTTTATACACACAGGAACAAACAATCTGCCAGCCCAACACCAGCAGATCGCAGGACAACTGACCCAACTAGCAAAGACGGCAAAACTAAAATTCCCAGACAGCAAAATAATTCTATCATCTCTGCTCCCAAGAAACGATGTATCCAGCCAAACTACCCAGAACATCAACACGGACCTGACCACAAGAATCAAGGCTGTGCCCGACGTGATCCTGGCACAACACCCCTCCATAAAACACCAACACCTCTACGACGACAAGCACCTAAACAAACAAGGGGTCAGCCTACTGGCCAAAGAGCTGAAGGACATTATACTAAACAGAGACCCCATGCCTGGACTCAACAACAACCAAAATCCCATGGAAAGACCCCCAACAATAAAAAGACAGGAAACCCCAATTTCATCACAGGAGGCCAGAAACAAAGCCCTTCACCCAACATCGGGCCATCAGAGGAGGAGACCACCATGGAGGGGACCATCAGCCCCACACAGAGACATGCAGGGCAGAGATATGGAAGAGATTAGAACCCTGCTCAGCACATTGTGCAGGAAACTAATGTGACTGGATCTAACATACCTATAAACCAGTCGTAAATCCAGAGTGTCTTACACAGCCGCACTCATTACAAGGTATATACACATGAGGTATATAGAAAAAAAAAAAAATGACCTCATTCACAATCAGCAGCTGGAACATCCAAGGCCTGAGCACCTCGGCCTTTGGATGTAAAACAAATGACCCCGACTTTATTCAAAGACTGAAGAATATAGACATTCAGATCCTCCTGGAAACATGGACCAGAGCTGAAAACGAATCTCTGGTGCCAATCGGATACAGAGAAATCTCTGTCCCGGCCCTTAAAAATAAAAACATCAAACAGGGCCGCTGCTCAGGAGGAATACTGATCTGGTATAAAGAAGAGCTCCACCAGTACATCACACCAGTGAAGAGAGGAGGCAGCCACATATGGATCAGAATCAGCAGCTCCATCCTCACCTCTCAGTCCGATGTCTACCTCTGCACCACCTATATACCACCGCCAGAGTCCCCCTACTTCAATCCAGACAGCTTTGAGATCTTACAAGAAGAAGCCACCCATTATCAGGTCCTGGGCAAAGTTCTCATCTTTGGAGACCTCAATGCAAGAACAGGGAGAGAAAAAGACTTTCTGACCACAGACGGAAACATCTACATATTTGGGGCAGAGAATGACAGTCACGACTCAGAACACTCAGAGAGAAACAGCTATGACAGTACAGTCAACAAAAGTGGCAAAAAGCTCCTGAACTTATGTAAAAGTTTAGGTCTTCATATTCTTAATGGACGTACAAAGGGAGACTCACTGGGAAGATATACACTAGACTCCCATGTAGGAAGGAGTGTAGTAGACTACGCCATTACAGATATGGACCCGGCAAATATTAGCGCCTTCATAGTCACCCCACAAACGCACCTGTCAGACCACAGCCAACTTCTCCTGTACATAAAATCTACAGAGAAACCATCCACACAAAAGCCACAGCAGAGCAGCCTCTACAACCGACCTCCATCCTATAAATGGTCCAAGACGTCAGAAATAAAATATAAAGAGGCTCCCAACAGACCGGAATTACAGGAGATGCTCCACAACTTCTACAGCTACAAGTACAAGTCAAACCCAGAAGGAGTGAATCAAGCTGCAAAAGACCTCAACAAAATATTCCACACCATGGCCAAATTGTCCGACCTCAAACAAGTCAACTACAAGAGGCCAAAAGAAAAGCAGATCAATGGTTGGTTTGACAAAGAGTGTAAAGCCGTTCGAAAGACCCTGAGAACAGCCTCAAACAATAAACACAGAGACCCCAACAACCCAGACCTGAGGGAAGCCTATGACACCATACAAAAGCAGTACAAAACCATCCTCAGGAGGAAGAAGCAGAGCTACATCTCTACCAAACTTAGCCAACTCCAAGACGCCCTCCAAGACAACTCCTTCTGGGAAATATGGAGCCACATGGACACAAAGAGCAAGAAAAAGACTGATACCCATATCCAAAATGGCAACATCTGGCTCCAGTACTTCAGAGACCTCTACAAAGACATCCCAAAAGAAGGACTAAGCCAAGAGCAGGAAAACATAACATCAAAACTAAAGGCAATGGAAGAGAAAATCAAAAACTTCCAAAACCCACTGGACACACCAATTACATTACAGGAAGTTGCAGAGAAAATCACTTCCATAAAGTGTAAAAAATCTAGTGGTCTGGATGGAATCCCCCCAGAGATGTTGAAGTACAGCCCACCAGAAATTCAAGCTGCAATGGTTAAACTGTTCAACATTGTACTGAGTGCTGGCTACTTCCCTCGTACCTGGAACCAAGGACTCATTACACCGATCCACAAGAGTGGGGACAGGTATGACCCTGCCAACTACAGAGGCATATGTGTCAGCAGTAACTTGGGAAAACTGTTCAACAGCATCCTAAACAAAAGGATCATCAGTTTCCTTACCGAGCACAATGTCCTGAGCAAAAGCCAAGCAGGGTTCGTGCCAAACCACCGCACCACGGACCACATCTACACCCTGCACAGTCTCATTCAGAGCCACGTCCACAATACAAAGCATGGGAAGATATACGCCTGCTTTGTAGACTTTAAAAAGGCCTTTGACTCAGTGTGGCACCCGGGCTTGTTCTTAAAAATGCTGGAAAGCGGAATAGGAGGAAAGACCTACGATGTCATCAAAAGCTCCTACACCGAGAACCTCTGCAGCGTGAGTGTGAACGGTAGAAGAACGGCTTATTTCCAGCAGAGCCGAGGAGTCAGACAGGGCTGCAGCCTAAGTCCAACGCTCTTCAATATTTACATCAATGAGCTGGCTGCTGCTCTGGAATCTTCACCTGCTCCAGGTCTCACACTCCATGACGCCCAGGTGAAATTCTTGCTCTATGCAGATGACCTACTGCTGGTGTCACCAACCGAGAAAGGTCTCCAAGACAACCTACAAATTTTGGAGAAATTCAGCTCCACATGGGCACTACCGATCAATCTAAAGAAAACCAACATCATGGTGTTCCAGAAGAGAAAAAGAAGATTTGACCAGCATCCTTCATTTGTCGTAAACGGCTGCACTCTAACAGGAACAGACAAATACACCTACTTGGGCCTGGAAATTCACCAGTCAGGGAGCTTTAAACAAGCCATAGAGACCCTGAAAAACAAGGCCTGCAAAACCTTTTATGCCATCCGAAGGAAATTGTATCATCTGAAGCCACCAGTGAGGGTCTGGCTAAAAATCTTCGATTCCATCATTGCCCCAATCCTCCTGTATGGCAGCGAAGTCTGGGGCCCTCACACTTACCCAGATTGGTCAAGGTGGGATTCCAGCCCAACAGAAATATTCCACCTGGAATTCTGTAAGCACCTTCTCCAGGTCCATCGAAGCACCTCCAACAGCGCCTGTCGAGCTGAGCTGGGCAGATTCCCTCTACACCTAGCAGCTCTGAAGAGGTCACTATCATTTCAGGCTCACCTACAGAGTAGCAATCCAAGCTCCCATCACCACAAAGCTCTGATACATATACGTGGGCCAGATGAACCAGGACCCCTGGCACAGCTCTCCCAAACCCAACTGGACAAAATAACCAATCACAGCAGCCTGACAAGAACCAGAATCAGGAAGACGGTAGACGAGGGCCAGGAGAGGTATGTCAGTGACTGGAGGACCGACATCAACACCTCACAGAAACTGACCACGTACCAGAGTCTACAGAGAGACTACAGACTGGCCCCGTATCTGGAGAAAATCCCGGACCCCAGAGACCGCAGGACCCTGAGCCGATATAGACTCAGTGCCCACAGTCTAGCCATCGAATCCGGTCGACACAAGCAGAGCTACAAGCCAAGGGAGGACAGACTGTGCCAACACTGTGACCTGGAGGCCCTGGAGGATGAAACCCACTTCCTGCTACACTGCACCAAGTACTCAGCAGTGAGGGACACTCACTTCAGGAGACTCTCCCATCTCTTCCCGGATTTCAGCTCCATGAAGGAGGAAGAGAAAATATATATCCTGCTGGGGGAAGAAGAGAGCGCAGTGGAGATAGCAGCGCAGTATGTGAGCGAATGTCATAGACTCCGAGAAAGAGAACTATGATAAGCCATGGACTTCCATAGCCCCCCATCCCAGATGTGGCCCCCCAATCCCCACCCTGGATATGCCCCATCCACCGTTACCACAGTCCCCACCGTGGATATGCCCCATCATAAGCCATGGACTTCCATAGCCCCCATCCTAGAAGTGCCCCCACAGTCCCCACCCTGGATGTGCCCCATCCATCCTTCCTACAATCCCCACCCACCATCCCCACAGCCCCAGGCCCTAATGTACACTTGCTTTGGCAAAACTAATTTGTATTTGGTCCTGCCAATAAAGCTTATTTGATTTGATTTGATTTGATTTGATCATATTTAAAGAGAAATTCACAAAGACACATAGATACATCATACATGCACATAGATACAACATACATGCACACGCAGACACACATAGATACATCATACATGCACATAGATACATCATACATGCACATATATACATCATACATGCACACGCGGACACACATAGATACATCATACATGCACATAGATACATCATACATGCACATACAGACACACATAGATACATCATACATGCACATAGATACATCATACATGCTGTGAGGTAAATCCGGAGAGATGACGATAAATCATGATATTCAAGTATGTCAGGAAGCCCTCTCTATTGGTGTCAACCCCCCTTTCCCCCACACAACTGGTTTAGCAACAAACTCCATGGCCATGTCCTGTGATATGGAAATTAGGTGGCTTTAGGACAATGGACACAGGATGACTCCCTGCCGTCACCCTGTAGTAGGAGCTGCTATCTAATTAGCAAGGCTCTGGAAATAGCCAGACAGAACGACTCCAGTAAAAAATGGTTCATATCTCGCAAGCCATATTTCCGATAAATATGGCAACCATAAAGATGGTGTCTCCGCATGTGGACGATGCCGGCACCCCCTTTTTATGGGAACAGGACATTGGGAAATGCCCAGGCGTGATATCAGCCAATGGGGAACTGGCAGACAGGTCATGAGTCCCCTCGTTCTGTAGCTAAATTCATAACTGTCACAATGAGAGCATTGGCGTCTGCCTACGACGCTCCCAGGCAAAGTTATAGCCAAAATCCCCTTTGCTGGATAATTCTGATCCATGCAGGGGGAGTGGCAGTGCTTCCCTGTGAGGTCACTAAGGTAGGAGGGGACCTGGATCTGCCCAGGTTGATAACCCTACTTCGGCCATTTTCCAGCGTTCTTCTGCTCGGGGGCCTGGTTGGGACAGACCTGTGAGAGAGTTCCTGGAAACCTGGTCTACAGCGCCCCCCTGTGGCCAGACGCACAAGGTAACTGATTGAATTGCATACCTGTTTGTAACCCATGCTTTATCTGTAACTGTACTCTGACATATGTATATTCTGTAGATTCCCTATTGTATATATTGTAGTTTCTAGTGTGCTTTAGGCGATTAAATTATATAATTAATCTTGAGCTGTTCTGTTATCTCGATCTCGAATCCCACGTCTGTGTGTTCGGCTAATAGTTACCGTGAAGCGGTTGGTGGCAGCGAGTTGTGCCAAGGATTATTGTGGGGAGGCCAGTGAGATTCGGGAAGATATTATATATTCCGCCCGCGGAGGTCGGGGGAATATATACCCTACTCTCACCGGGGACCCTTCAATAATCGGCATAAGTAGTATAGCGGCCTCCTTGCTTATTGTCGGGCAATTCCATAATTGGCCTGACTATAAGAGGGGCGCTAGAGAGCGCGTCACGTGCTCTGTCTGTCGGTCGGGAGGTATAAAGGAGGGGTGACCCCCCACTTGTTACCCCCCGATTGTGACGTACTGGTAGCCAGCGCGGGGGATTTCTGAGTGACCCCCCCGGTGGTTTGTGACATATTGGTGGCATAGCGGTGGGATCGAGATAATAGTGTGTGTGAGTGTGAGACCCATACTCCCAGACACTAAAGACTGCCTGCAGCAGCTGTGGCTGCTGGGGTCTTCAGACCAGCTCAACACTAGAGTGTCAGAGTGCAGATACTGTAAGGTGTGTGGAGGCATCAGGTGTCAGTTCTGTGTCAGTGACCAAAGTCTGCAACAATGGCTGATAGCACCAGGAGCAAAGCCAAAGGAATGGCCGATGCTCAGGCCAGAGACGATGAGGAGGTTGTCCACGAGCCCTCCAGGAGCCCGACGCCAGAGAACAGCTCTGCAGAGGACATCGCACAACCTGGGACTGCTGGACAAGATGAGGAGGAGCTCGCCCAAGGTTCCTCAACGAGCCAGATGCCAGCCCTCCGCTCTGCAATGGACAGTGAAGCACCAGGCTCCGCAGCGGGCCGCAGATCACCACGTGCCATTCCACCGAGCCTGGGAGGCTCGGATAGCCTTCTTCAAATGGCTATGGCCCTTCTCCAGGCTGGAGACCGGGATACCTACGAGATACTCATGGCAGAGCGCAGGGCAGAGCGGCAGGCAGCGCGTGAAGAGCGCCAGGCAGAGCGTGACTACCAGCTGCAGCTAGCTCAGCTCCGGCCCTCATCAGCCACACGTGACCTTCAAGACACCAAACTTCCAAAGGTCCGTGTTGAGGACTTCCCAGTGCTGGAGAAGGATGGAGACTTGGACTCTTTCTTGACTGCTTTTGAGCGGACTTGCTTGCAGCACCATCTGAACAAGGACCAGTGGGCCAAATACCTGACCCCCCGTTTAAGGGGTAAGGCCCTAGATGTCCTTGGGGACTTGCCTGCTGAGGCAGATCAGGGCTACGACACCATCAAGCGGGCCCTGATCCAACAGTACAACCTCACTCCAGAGTCCTACCGCAAGAAGTTCCGGAGCCTACAGAAGGGACCAAAGGACTCCTGGGCTGACCACAGGCGGGCACTTGCCCGAGCTGCCGACCACTGGACCCAAGGCCTGCAGCTTTCCACCGGACCGGAGATCCTGGACTTGTTCATCACGGAGCAACTCTTGTGGAACTGCCCTGAGGATCTCCGCCAGTTCATCCGAGACCAGAAGCCAAAGGGGTCCACGGCTACAGCTGCCCTTGCCGATGACTACACCAACAACCGGGCCCCTGAGGCCAGGAGAGCGGCCACCAGCAGCACCTGGAGAGGGGGTAAGATGAATTCTGCGACTGCCCCACCTGCCCCTAGACTGCAGGGGGTGTCCCCCTCAACTCCCCTCTCCAGGCCCGTGGCAGAGCCAAGACGGTGCCACCAGTGCAACCTACCTGGACACTTCAAGGCCATGTGCCCTCAGCGTCCCAAGGCCCCGGCTCCGTCCCCGTCCCAAGGGCCGCCCAAGGTGTATTGTGTGGGTGGGGGTGGTGGTAGGTCCCTGGACAGCTTCCAACCTGTCACCGTCGGCCGGTCTGTGACCATAGGACTGCGAGACAGCGCCTCGGAGGTGACTCTGGTGCGGCCTGAGATGGTGTCCCCCCAAGACTTGATCCCTGGAAAAACCCTCGCTGTCTCCGGGATTGGAGGCACTGACCCGGCGCTGCCTGTTGCTGACATTTATGTGGACTGGGGCGCAGGGCGAGGGGTGAGGGAGGTGGGGGTAACTGATCGGATCCCTGCAAACGTGCTACTTGGGACAGATTTGGGGCAAATAACCTCCCAGTTTGGCCCCGCCCCACAGGCTGAACCTTCAGCCAGTGCTGACATGACTCCTGACAATGTTAATGTGTTATCTATGAATGATGTAAGGGAGGAGGGAGTGAACTCTGATATTTCTGCTTGCATAGACACCATAGACACACACTCAGCTGCAGCTGTGACAGGGGAGGGGGTCAGAGAAAGGTGTGACAATGCCTCTACAAGTAACCAGCCTGTGAGCTGGGATCTGCTGCCCTCTGCAGGGATAAGCAGAGAGCAGGGTGCTGCAGGGGGAGGACCAGTGTGTGGGGTGGGGGCTACCACAGCAAATGTGGGGTCCCCAGAGATTTCACAGCGGGGTTCTGTTGCTGCAGAGGGGGAACAGGCAGGTGAGATTGGGGCCGGTCCAGGAGCGGAAGTGCTCCCAGGTAAGATCTCGGTGCAGGGTTCCCCCACAACCGGGGTGTCAGGAAGCCAGGTAGGTCTGCCTGAACCGGCGACTTGGTCAGGAACGGAGGAGGAGCAGGCACGACCCACGGTCGCAGCGGCTGTGGCCGCTGTCACCCGCAGTGGGAGTGCTGGAAGCCAAGGGGCCTCCCGGAGGTCCGATAGCTCTTCCCCTTCTGACCAAGTGGCAGCCGAGTCAGGTGGAGGCCAGGACACAGGTCCCGGGGTACTGACTGAAGATGTGACAGTCTCGTCGATTCTGGCCACATCTGGTCAGGGGTTTCAGGCAGCGTTAGAAGCTGACGACAGCCTGAAAGCTCTAAAGGAGCAGGCGGCACAGCCTCCCTCGGACTCGGACCCGGAGCGAGTGGTCTGGGACCAAGGACGGCTGTACCGGGCCACGGTCCAGCAGGGTTCACCGGAGGCGTGGCCCAGGGACCGACAGTTGGTGGTACCCTATCCGTTCCGGACGGAGTTGTTGCGGATCGCACATGAGATTCCGATGGCCGGACACCTAGGGATCGCTAAGACCAAGGCCAGGTTAAACCAGCATTTCTACTGGCCAAAAATGGGGGCCGATGTGGCTGCCTACTGCCGTTCGTGTGAAACCTGTCAGAGAGTGGGGAAGGCGGGGCCACACCCCAAAGCCCCACTAGTATCTCTGCCAATCATCGATGAGCCTTTCAGGAGGGTGGCTGTGGATCTGGTCGGCCCGCTGGCCATCCCCAGCAGCTCCGGGAAACGCTTCATACTGACGGTAGTTGACTATGCCACCCGGTACCCAGAAGCAGTTGGCTTGTCGTCCATTCGGGCTGACAAGGTGGCCACCGCATTGCTGGAGATTTTCTCCCGAGTGGGTTTTCCCCAGGAAATGCTCACTGACCGGGGGACCCAATTCATGTCCCAGCTGATGGAGACCCTCTGTAAGCAAGTCCAGGTGCGACATCTGGTGGCCAGCCCGTACCATCCACAGACTAATGGCCTGTGCGAGCGGTTCAATGGCACCTTAAAGCAGATGCTTAAGATGTTGGTCGACTCCCATGGGCGTGACTGGGAGCGGTATCTCCCACACCTGTTATTTGCTTACCGGGAGGTTCCACAGGCCTCAACAGGATTCTCACCGTTTGAGCTCCTGTACGGGCGACGTGTGCGGGGCCCCCTGGCTCTGGTGAAAGAGGCTTGGGAAGGGGATTTGGCCACCCCTGGAGTGTCGGTTATCGAGTATGTCATGCGCTTCCGGGACAAAATGCAGGCCTTGACGCAACTGGTACACGACAATATGGCTCAAGCCCAGGCCGATCAGAAGCGTTGGTACGACCAGAACGCTTGTGAGAGGACCTACCAAGTGGGTCAAAAGGTGTGGGTACTGGTCCCCGTACCACAGGACAAGCTTCAGGCAGCCTGGGAAGGCCCATACCTCGTGTACCAGCAGCTCAACCCTGTGACGTACCTGGTCACCCTGGACCCTGCCCGTGGAAGGCGGAAGCCCTTCCATGTGAACATGATGAAGGCACATCATGAGCGGGAGGCATGTGCGCTCCCCGTGTGCAACCTGCCCGAGGAGGGAGAAGCGGAAACCCTCTTGGATATGCTAGCCCAGGTTAGGGCAGGCGGATCCATTGAGGATGTGGAGGTTGGCCACCAGCTCTTGGAGGACCAACGGTCCCAGCTGTGGGCCACCCTACACCCCTTCCGGGGGTTGTTTACCAACCAGCCCGGAAGGACTGACTTGGCTGTCCATCACGTGGACACTGGGGATCATCCCCCGATCCGGCGTTCAGCATATCGGGTCTCCCTGGAGGTGCAGCAACACATGCGCCAGGAGATTGACGAGATGCTGGAGCTGGGGGTGATCCAGGCATCCAACAGCGCTTGGGCCTCGCCTGTAGTCCTCGTCCCTAAGAAGGACCGAACCACTCGGTTCTGCGTGGACTACAGGGGGCTCAATGCTGTCACGGTCGCCGATGCGTACCCAATGCCACGCATCGATGACCTGCTCGATCAGTTGGCCGGGGCTCAGTACCTGACCATCATGGACCTGAGCCGGGGATATTGGCAGATCCCCCTGACTCGCAAGGCCAGGGAACGCTCTGCCTTTATTACCCCATTTGGACTGTACGAGTCCACGGTGATGCCATTCGGGATGAGGAATGCCCCTGCCACTTTCCAGCGGATGGTCAACACCCTGCTCAAGGGACTTGAAGGGTACGCGGCCGCGTACCTGGATGACATTGCCGTCTTCAGTCCCACCTGGGAGGACCACCTAGAGCATCTAGCACAGGTGCTCAGGCGGATCCACCGGGCAGGTTTGACCATCAAGCCGGGAAAGTGTCAGCTGGCCATGAGCGAGGTCCAGTACCTCGGTCACCGGGTAGGTGGGGGAACGCTGAAGCCCGAGCCTGAGAAAGTGGAGGCCATCGCATCCTGGCCCACCCCCAGGACCAAGAAGCAGGTGATGTCCTTCTTGGGGACCGCTGGGTACTATAGGAGGTTTGTTCCATGCTATAGTAGCCTGGCAAAGCCCTTGACGGACCTCACCAAGAAGAAGCTGCCCTCTGCAGTCGATTGGACAGTGGACTGCGAGACAGCCTTCCGGGCCCTAAAGGACGCCCTGTCCAGCCCGCCCGTGCTACAGGCAGCCGACTTCACGCGGCCGTTTGTAGTACAGACCGACGCCAGTGACTTCGGCCTCGGTGCGGTGCTCAGCCAGGTGGACTCTGCGAGCCAAGAGCACCCAGTCTTGTACCTGAGCAGGAAGCTGTTACCAAGGGAAGTGGCCTATTCTACAATGGAGAAGGAGTGCCTGGCCATAGTGTGGGCCCTGCAGCGTCTGCAACCCTATCTATACGGGCGCCACTTCATCGTGGAGACGGACCACAATCCCCTCAGCTGGTTGCACACCGTCTCTGGGACGAATGGGCGATTGTTGCGATGGAGCCTTGCGCTCCAGCAATACAACTTCACCATTCGCCACAAAAGGGGCCGTGACCACGGTAACGCAGACGGGCTGTCCCGACAAGGAGAGGTCGCGGACGGGCGCACGGGGGAACACCGGAGTGTGCTGCCCCCTAGCGCCCTCAAAAGGGGGGAGGTGTGAGGTAAATCCGGAGAGATGACGATAAATCATGATATTCAAGTATGTCAGGAAGCCCTCTCTATTGGTGTCAACCCCCCTTTCCCCCACACAACTGGTTTAGCAACAAACTCCATGGCCATGTCCTGTGATATGGAAATTAGGTGGCTTTAGGACAATGGACACAGGATGACTCCCTGCCGTCACCCTGTAGTAGGAGCTGCTATCTAATTAGCAAGGCTCTGGAAATAGCCAGACAGAACGACTCCAGTAAAAAATGGTTCATATCTCGCAAGCCATATTTCCGATAAATATGGCAACCATAAAGATGGTGTCTCCGCATGTGGACGATGCCGGCACCCCCTTTTTATGGGAACAGGACATTGGGAAATGCCCAGGCGTGATATCAGCCAATGGGGAACTGGCAGACAGGTCATGAGTCCCCTCGTTCTGTAGCTAAATTCATAACTGTCACAATGAGAGCATTGGCGTCTGCCTACGACGCTCCCAGGCAAAGTTATAGCCAAAATCCCCTTTGCTGGATAATTCTGATCCATGCAGGGGGAGTGGCAGTGCTTCCCTGTGAGGTCACTAAGGTAGGAGGGGACCTGGATCTGCCCAGGTTGATAACCCTACTTCGGCCATTTTCCAGCGTTCTTCTGCTCGGGGGCCTGGTTGGGACAGACCTGTGAGAGAGTTCCTGGAAACCTGGTCTACAGCGCCCCCCTGTGGCCAGACGCACAAGGTAACTGATTGAATTGCATACCTGTTTGTAACCCATGCTTTATCTGTAACTGTACTCTGACATATGTATATTCTGTAGATTCCCTATTGTATATATTGTAGTTTCTAGTGTGCTTTAGGCGATTAAATTATATAATTAATCTTGAGCTGTTCTGTTATCTCGATCTCGAATCCCACGTCTGTGTGTTCGGCTAATAGTTACCGTGAAGCG
Source organism: Anomaloglossus baeobatrachus (assembly GCF_048569485.1). NCBI lineage: Eukaryota > Metazoa > Chordata > Amphibia > Anura > Aromobatidae > Anomaloglossus > Anomaloglossus baeobatrachus. Next base: position 231,335,180 of record NC_134361.1, read on the forward strand.
GTTGGTGGCAGCGAGTTGTGCCAAGGATTATTGTGGGGAGGCCAGTGAGATTCGGGAAGATATTATATATTCCGCCCGCGGAGGTCGGGGGAATATATACCCTACTCTCACCGGGGACCCTTCAATAATCGGCATAAGTAGTATAGCGGCCTCCTTGCTTATTGTCGGGCAATTCCATAATTGGCCTGACTATAAGAGGGGCGCTAGAGAGCGCGTCACGTGCTCTGTCTGTCGGTCGGGAGGTATAAAGGAGGGGTGACCCCCCACTTGTTACCCCCCGATTGTGACGTACTGGTAGCCAGCGCGGGGGATTTCTGAGTGACCCCCCCGGTGGTTTGTGACACATGCACATAGATACATCATACATGCACACACAGACACACATAGATACATCATACACATCATACATGCACATAGATACATCATACATGCACATAGATACATCATACATGCACACACAGACACATAGATACATCATACATGCACACACAGACACATAGATACATCATACATGCACATAGATACATCATACATGCACATAGATACATCATACATGCACACACAGACACATAGATACATCATACATGCACACACAGACACATAGATACATCATACATGCACACACAGACACATAGATACATCATACATGCACACACAGACACACATAGATACATCATACATGCACATAGATACATCATACATGCACATAGATACATCATACATGCACACACAGACACACATAGATACATCATACATGCACACACAGACACACATAGATACATCATACATGCACATAGATACATCATACATGCACACACAGACACACATAGATACATCATACATGCACATAGATACATCATACATGCACATAGATACATCATACATGCACACACAGACACACATAGATACATCATACATGCACATAGATACATCATACATGCACATACAGACACACATAGATACATCATACATGCACATAGATACATCATACATGCACACACAGACACATAGATACATCATACATGCACACACAGACACATAGATACATCATACATGCACATAGATACATCATACATGCACACACAGACACACATAGATACATCATACATGCACACACAGACACACATAGATACATCATACATGCACATAGATACATCATACATGCACACACAGACACATAGATACATCATACATGCACACACAGACACATAGATACATCATACATGCACATAGATACATCATACATGCACACACAGACACACATAGATACATCATACATGCACATAGATACATCATACATGCACACACAGACACATAGATACATCATACATGCACACACAGACACATAGATACATCATACATGCACACACAGACACATAGATACATCATACATGCACACACAGACACATAGATACATCATACATGCACACACAGACACATAGATACATCATACATGCACATAGATACATCATACATGCACACACAGACACATAGATACATCATACATGCACACACAGACACATAGATACATCATACATGCACACACAGACACACATAGATACATCATACATGCACATAGATACATCATACATGCACACACAGACACACATAGATACATCATACATGCACATAGATACATCATACATGCACACACAGACACATTAGAGATACTTCTAATATTGGGAAGCCGGCAGCAGCCTCATTCACCTCCCCCGCTAGTCTCCATCCAGCTCCTCCCGGGCATGTGTCTGTGCCACGCTGATTGGTGGCCATTACTAACAGACATAACTCTGGGGGGTATAGTAGTATGCAACCCCCATATTCCTCCATATAGTGTTATGAAGCCCCATAATATAGTGTTATGCAGCCCCCATAATATAGTGTTATGAATCCCCATAATATAGAGTTATGCAGCCCCCACAATTTTAGCGCTATGCAGCCCCCACAATGTAGCGCTATGCAGCCCCCACAATGTAGCATTATGCAGCCCCCACAATGTAGCGCTATGCAGCCCCACATTATAGCACTATGCAGCCCCCACAATGTAGCATTATGCAGCCCCCACAATGTAGCGCTATGCAGCCCCCACAATATAGCACTATGCAGCCCCCTCAATGTAGCACTATACAGCCCCCACAATGTAGCACTATGCATCCCCCACCATGTAGCACTATGCAGCCCCCTCAATGTAGCACTATACAGCCCCCACAATATAGCACTATGCATCCCCCACCATGTAGCACTATGCAGCCCCCACAATGTAGCACTATGGAGCCGCCACAATATACCACTTTGCAGCCCCCACAATGTAGCATAATGCAGCCCCACAATGTAGCACCATGCAGCCCCCACAATATAGGAACATGCAGCCCCCACAATGTAGCACTATGCAGCCCCCATAATATAACACTTTGCAGCCCCCATAATATAGCACTTTGCAGCCCCCACAATGTAGCACTATACATCCCCCACAATGTAGCGCTATGCAGCCCCCACAATGTAGCGCTATGCAGCCCCCACAATGTAGCACTATATATCCCCCACAATGTAGCGCTATGCAGCCCCCACAATGTAGCGCTATGCAGCCCCCACAATGTAGCGCTATGCAGCCCCCACAATGTAGCGCTATGCAGCCCCCATAATGTAGCATTATGCAGCCCCCATAATATAGCACTTTGCAGCCCCCATAATATAGCACTTTGCAGCCCCCACAATGTAGCACTATACATCCCCCACAATGTAGCACTATACATCCCCCACAATGTAGCGCTATGCAGCCCCCACAATGTAGCGCTATGCAGCCCCCACAATGTAGCACTATGCAGCCCCCACAATGTAGCGCTATGCAGCCCCCATAATGTAGCACTATGCAGCCCCCATAATATAGCACTTTGCAGCCCCCATAATATAGCACTTTGCAGCCCCCACAATGTAGCACTATACATCCCCCACAATGTAGAACTATGCAGCCCCCACAATATAGCACTATGCAGCCCCCACAATAATGCACTTTGCAGCCACCCCCATAATATACCACTTTGCAGCCCTCACAATGTAGCACCATGCAGCCCCCACAATGTAGCACCATGCAGCCCCCACAATGTAGCACTATACAGCCCCCACAATATAGCACTATGCAGCCCCCACCATGTAGCACTATGCAGCCCCCATAATGTAGCACTATACAGCCCCCACAATGTAGCGCTATACAGCCCCCACAATGTAGCACTATACAGCCCCCACAATATAGCACTATGGAGCCCCCACAATATACCACTTTGCAGCCCCCACAATGTAGCATAATGCAGCCCCAACAATGTAGCATTATGCAGCCCCACAATGTAGCACCATGCAGCCCCCACAATGTAGCACCATAAAGCCCCCACAATGTAGCACTATGCAGCCCCCATAATATAGCACTTTGCAGCCCCCACAATGTAGCACTATACATCCCCCACAATGTAGCACTATGCAGCCCCCACAATATAGCACTATGCAGCCCCCACAATAATGCACTTTGCAGCCGCCCCCATAATATACCACTTTGCAGCCCCCACAATGTAGCACCATGCAGCCCCCCACAATGTAGCATTATGCAGCCCCCCACAATGTAGCATTATGCAGCCCCCATAATGTAGCATTATGCAGCCCCCACAATGTAGCATTATGCAGGCCCCACAATGTAGCATTATGCAGCCCCCACAATGTAGCACCATGCAGCCACCACAATATAGCATTATGCAGCCCCCATAATGTAGCATTATGCAGACCCCACAATGTAGCATAATGCAGCCCCAACAATGTAGCATTATGCAGCCCCGCAATGTAGCACCATGCAGCCCCCACAATATAGCACCATGCAGCCCCCACAATGTAGCACTATGCAGCCCCCATAATATAGCACTTTGCAGCCCCCATAATATAGCACTTTGCAGCCCCCACAATGTAGCACTATGCAGCCCCCACAATAATGCACTTTGCAGCCGCCCCCATAATATACCACTTTGCAGCCCCCACAATGTAGCACCATGCAGCCCCCACAATGTAGCATTATGCAGCCCCCACAATGTAGCATTATGCAGGCCCCACAATGTAGCATTATGCAGCCCCCACAAAGTAGCATTATGCAGCCCTCACAATGTAGCACCATGCAGCCCCCACAATGTAGCATTATGCAGCCCCCACAATGTAGCATTATGCAGCCCCCACAATGTAGCACCTTGCAGCCCCCACAATGTAGCATTATGCAGCCCCCACAATGTAGCATTATGCAGCCCCCACAATGTAGCATTATGCAGCCCCCACAATGTAGCACCTTGCAGCCCCCACAATGTAGCATTATGCAGCCCCCACAATGTAGCACCATGCAGCCCTCACAATATACCACTTTGCAGCCCTCACAATGTAGCACCATGCAGCCCCCACAATGTAGCATTATGCAGCCCCCACAATGTAGCATTATGCAGCCCCCACAATGTAGCATTATGCAGCCCCCACAATGTAGCACCATGCAGCCCCCACAATGTAGCACCATGCAGCCACCACAGTCCTCGTTCCCCCGCTGCTCCGGTCTCCTCAGCGCGTCTGTCGCTCTGACCTCTCAGCACTCACTGTCGGTGCGCAGTGTTGACGTCATCGCGCTCTGCTGCTGAGATGTCAGAGCGATAGACAGCGGGAGAATGATGAGAGGAAGCACACCGCTCCATCTCATCATTCAATTGTATCGGCAACTGCGATCCCGATACAATTGAAAGAGCAATCCTTGGTGGAGGGGGAGGCCAGTGACAGCGCAGACACCGCACCGGGCCACCCTGACTAGCGCTGGCGTGGCCTGCCACAATTGGCGGGTATGCAACTCCTGCCACTGCGAGTGGGCCCCCCGGCGGCTCAGGGCCCCGGCTTTTGACAGGGTGTACTGGGTGCTGACGCCGGCCCTGGGCGATGTCACAGCTCACCTGCCTCCTCCTCCTGTCTATATAACACAGGATCCACCATTCACAATAGGTGATCTCACAGCTCACCTGCCTCCTCCTCCTGTGTATATAACACAGAATCCACCATTCACAATAGGCAATGTCACAGCACACCTGCCTCCTCCTCCTGTCTATATAACACAGAATCCACCATTCACAGTAGGCAATGTCACAGCACACCTGCCTCCTCCTCCTGTCTATATAACACAGAATCCACCATTCACAATAGGTGATCTCACAGCTCACCTGCCTCCTCCTCCTGTGTATATAACAAAGGATCCACCATTCACAATAGGTGATGTCACAGCTCACCTCCCTACTTCCCCTGTCTATATAACACAGGATCCTCCATTCACAATAGGTGATGTCACAGCTCACCTCTTCTCCTTCCTGTACAACGACTGATTTCCCCTCTATTTACAACAGATAACACAGGATCCACCATTTACAATAGGTGATGTCAAACCCTTTCGCTATAAGGGTTTATTTTATGCCTCTGACTTCCACATAGGGGGTAGATACTGCGATGTGAGGTTGACTACTGCCTGGCAGTAGCGAAAGATCAACAGTGCCAAGTGTAGCAGGGTTCTCTGTGGCACTGCCACTGGTGGGCACGAGCCCCTTACATAGTGCCGCACAGTCACAACATAAAGGTGTCTTATTTATGTAAAACAGTGAAACCCCATAGATAAACCTAGGGGACCGCCATGGGGGACAACTCAGCACTCTATTATCAGCAGAGACATTTTGATGGACACTTTTCATCAGTAAACAAAGCAAAAGCCTCCAATCTTTTGGGCTAAAGAGCAGCATGACCTCTGCGTTACAAATGTGCATAACACATATGAAAAACTCTCCAAAGTTCACATGGGGTGGGTGTGGGGCCCGTCGTGGTACCTTACATTCTGTTATCCCTTCATATTATTAGCCACAATTGATTTTTTTTTCCCGTTGCTTTAAAAGAACAAAGACTGGTCCAGACAGACACCGTGCCTTAATAATCCATGGGTACTACCATAGTGTAAGAGCCATGAATAGCAGCAATGCCCTGTCCTGATGGTGCTCATATACTCAGGCCACATTGTTGTCGCTTACTGCTTTTACTTGACGTTTAATTGTATTTCTTAAGCAGTTTTGATGGAATAGGAAGGAAACAGCACACATGCAATACCCATACAGGGCACCGGGTGGCACTGTTGTATTTCTGATCTTTCTGTGTGGTTTTGAGCAGAGCAGATCTTTCTGGCCTTCCTATAGCAGTAGAATGGTCATATATAGGAATAAATCCCGGGACCGCTATGGAGTTTGTGTGATTAATGCAGTAAATTGCGCTATTTCCTTACCAGTGCGACTCTATCGGATGCATCGTGTCTTAAGGAGAACATAATATTGATATTTTGTGTGCGGAGACGTGAATATCAGAGCTTTGTTGGGAGGCTCATGTAGACTTGTTCCAACAAAGCCTTAAGAAGCTTCAGAAATATAGTAAAGAGCCTTCATCTGGACCCGGTGCTCCACAGTCCATTAGACAAGCCTTATGGGCTCCGCTATCAGGTAGCGGTTTTATCTGTGCATTGTAGGGCAGTATTACACAGTGGTATTATTATGGCAGTAATATCTAGCCGTTGTTTGTAAAATCATGTTTGGAGTGTTACTTGGACAATGTAGAGTAATACTTTTTAGGTACTACATGGCAGTATTATTTGGGGACCAAACAACACAGTTGTATAGGAACCAAGACTTTGAAAATTGACTCCAAGACAATGGAGGTTAAATAGGTTCACAGATCACGATTTCATGGGAATCTTCAGCAGGTTCTCGCTATGTAATCCGAGAGCAGCGTGATGTAGGGGCAGAGACCTTGATTCCAGTGATGTGTCAATCACTTAGTTTACTGGGTTCAGCAATTGAGATAGAATCCCTGTTTTCTGCTCTGAATGCTGAGCTGTGTATATCCCCACCCACACTGGCTACTTTTGGATATTTTATGTGTACTCTGTATATTGACAGAAAGCTCTGAATGCTGAGCTGTGTATAACTTCACTCACACTGGCTGCTTTTGGCTATTTTCTGTGTACTCTATATATTGACAGAAAGCTCTGAATGCTGAACCGTGTATAACTTCGCTCACACTGGCTGCTTTTGCCTGCTTTCTGTGTACTCTGTATATTGACAGAAAGCTCTGAATGCTGAGCTGTGTATGAGCCCACCCACACTGGCTGCTTTTGGCTCTTTTCTGTGTCGCTGTATATTGACAGAAAGCTGCAAATCAGTAGTGGGGCGGGTTGGCTGCTTTCTGTGTACTCTGTATATTGACAGAAAGCTCTGAATGCTGAGCTGTGTATGAGCCCACCCACACTGGCTGCTTTTCGCTGTTTTCTGTGTCGCTGTATATTGACAGAAAGCTGCAAATCAGTAGTGGGGCGGGTTGGCTGCTTTCTGTGTACTCTGTATATTGACAGAAAGCTCTGAATGCTGAGCTGTGTATGAGCCCACCCACACTGGCTGCTCTTGGCTGTTTTCTGTGTCGCTGTATATTGACAGAAAGCTGCAAATCAGTAGTGGGGCGGGTTGGCTGCTTTCTGTGTACGCTGTATATTGACAGAAAGCTCTGAATGCTGAGCTGTGTATGAGCCCACCCACACTGGCTGCTTTTGGCTCTTTTCAGTGTCGCTGTATATTGACAGAAAGCTGCAAATCAGTAGTGGGGCGGGTTGGCTGTTTTCTGTGTACTCTGTATATTGACAGAAAGCTCTGAATGCTGAGCTGTGTATGAGCCCACCCACACTGGCTGCTTTTGGCTGTTTTCTGTGTCGCTGTATATTGACAGAAAGCTGCAAATCAGTAGTGGGGCGGGTTGGCTGCTTTCTGTGTACGCTGTATATTGACAGAAAGCTCTGAATGCTGAGCTGTGTATAACCTCACCCACACTGGCTGCTTTTGGCTGTTTTTTGTGTACTCTGCATATTGACAGAAATCTGCAAATCTGTAGTGGGGTGAGCTGGCTGCTTTCTGTGTACTCTGTATATTGACAGAAAGCGAAAGAAGCGTTCATTGTTTAGGACGTTCCATTCTGAAAGGCGCTCTCCGGGATGAAGTTCATGCACTCCGGTGGTTTTGTACATTCTGCTCCCAGACACTGGTTACACCAGGGGCCCATGGAGTCTACTCTGTGGTCCAAACATGAAGGTTCAAACATGACTACGAGCTCCGTCTGCTTCCAAAAATACCCTGGAATGTTAATATATTCCAAATGCCGAGCGCTGGAGCCTCAGCTCTGAACCGGCAGGGAGCTAGATCATGTGAAGACGCCCGGCCAAGTTTTTGCTGGAGAGCGGCGTCTATGAAAGAACGGACAAAGTTCGGAGGTTTGACGCTTACGAAAAATCACAGTCAAGTCTTGTGTTCTTCACCAAGATAATGTAAGGACGGAGGAGAGCGGTCACTTATTATTCCCCCGGTACAACCAGGCCAAAGATAGGTGGCTCTAATGCCAACCAAGCTGGTGGTTGCATCTGAAAACATTGCCTACCCACCCCATGCACATGCATGCTCACTGGAATTTAGCATCCATGTGTTTCCAATAGAGGAGGGTACTAACGCATTGCCAAGAACACCTGCTGGTGGCTCATCTCACGATTCCAAAATCTTGATATTTTCCAAAAAGTATGGTATGCATAGACCACACGTTAGGTATTATGCAACCTGTAACCTCTTAAAGGGGTGTTCAGACTCTTGCCCCCAATGCAAGAGCTCCAATGGGGACCCCAATGCAAGATCTCAAATGGGGACCCCAATGCAAGACCTCCAATAGGTCCCCTATGCAAGAGCTCCAATGGGGCTTCCAATGTTCCAATGCAAGAGCTCCAATCTTGCCCCCAATGCAAGAGGTTCAATGGAGCCACCAGTGCAAGAACTCCAATGGGGCCCCCAATACAAGAGTTACAATGAAGCCCCCAATACAAGAGCTCCAATGGTGCCCCCAATGCAAGAGCTCCAATGTGGTTCCCAATGCAAAATCTCAAAAGGGGTCCCCAATAATTGCAAGCCTTTAATAGTCTTGGTCTTTTCATATAGGCTAAAGGGACTTTTGGGGTCCCCTAGGCTCTGGGGACAAGGTGCAATTGCAACCCCTGCACCTATTGCAGTTACACCCCTGGCCTTAGACTTTCTTTCTCAAGTACAAAGACACCTTAAGATGATCCCTGGCTTCCCATTTTGCTGGGGAAGGCTACTGACTCCGATTCAAGTCATTGTTAATGGGAATCTGTCTGCAGATTTTTGGTATGCAATCTGAGAGCAGCATGACATTGCTGAGACATTGATTCCAGCAATGTGTCACTTATTAGGCTGTGTGCTGTTGTTTCAATACAATTAGTGTTTTATGAGCAGGAGATTATCACTGCTGGACTAGCTGCCCATGTGTCTCCTGGTCCAACCATGCCCCCAGCTCTGATTATTATCTTACTGTCAATATACAGTGTACACAGAAAGTTGAAAATCAGTGGTATGAGCTTTTTGAGGTCTGCTACACCTACAGGAGAGAAAACTCTGATTGTATCACAACTAGTGCACCCGGTATATTAAGTGATACATCTTTGGATTCAGGGTCTCTGATGAGGTAGCGAAAACCTGCTGACAGAGTTCCTTTAAATCTGTCATCAATAGCTCCCTCTAGTGGTGGCAGAATTTTGAACCTAAAAATGAAATTGACAATTCTGTTAGGATTCTCCACACATCACAATGATTACATATTATTTATATATATATATAGAGAGAGAGATATGAACTTTTAGAAGTAGTGACATCAGCCGAGCGCCATTGTCTATGAATCATGGAGTGACTCATGGGCGCACTTATCACCGGTAATTGCACCGTACAGGGACCTTAGACGCCTGTTTAGATTGGGATTTGGAGACACACATATATGAGGATCCTGCAATCACTAAGGGTTACATCGGGATCTTGTCATACCTTCCGCAGTGCAGGGGACACTAGGCACACATGCCATCTCATTTCTATCCCTCTGTGACGTGTGAGCTGTAGAGCAAGGTTCCTGACCGCTGTCCACCTTGCAACCAGCTGCCGTATCCATTCGCAAAATGCATGGAGAGGTGGCCGCACATGGACATCCTTCGCTCTATTCACTTATATCGGAGTCCTAAAAAGGACCACCTTAGTAGCCATCACTATGATCCAATATGATCTGTGCCCAGGCTCGGGCTGGACCACAGGAGAGCAGGAGAATCCACTGGTGGGCCCCTGCCGCCGCGGTCTGACACTAGACTGTGCCCATCTCTAGATCAGAGATCCTTTCACCTTTGTTTCACATGACAACCAGCTGCTGCATCCAGGTATAAAATGGTTGGAGGAGTGACTGCGCATGCGCATCGCTCACCTCTCTCTCCATTCACTTCTGTCAAAGTCAAGGAGAGGACCACCTTAGTGACCATTTCTGTGATCCTCCAGGATGTGCACCTATCTACAGAAGAGAGATCTTCTGACCTTTGCCTCACATCACAATCAGGTATAAAATGGTTGGAGGAGCGACTGTGCATGTGCACCACTCTCCGATCTCTCCATACACTTCTATCAGAGTCACGGAAAGGACCACCATAATGTCTATTTCTGTAATCCTCTAGGATCTACACCTATCTACAGAACAGAGATCCTTTGACCTTAGTTCACAACCACTACAACAACTGGGTGCTAAATAGTTGGAGAGGTAACTGCGCATGCGCACTGCTCTCTCCATTGACATCTTTTGGAGTCAGGAGAAGACCACCTTACTGGCGATTTCTGTGACCTGTACCCTCCTCTACTACAGAGATCATCTCATCTTTGTCTCAGTTCACAACCAACTACTGTATCCAGGTGCAAAATGGTTGGATAGATATCTGCGCATGCGCATTACCCTTAATTCAAATTAATAGGATTCATGGAAAGTATCAAATTAGTGGCCATTTCTGTGGTACACTGGGATCTTCACCAATCTCCAGAACAGAGGTCCTCAGATTTCGTCACTTGGTTGTGCTATTCTTGCCACCAACAGTGTCTCTTGGTCACTGTTGAATGCCATGACACTGGTGTGATGTCTATTGGAGAACCATGAGATAATTAAGGAAAATCCCTTGTTCAGGACACTCCCCTGTTATCCAGAGTGAAGCTACAGAGAGCGACTGTAGCCGGAGGACCCACCACAGCCATGTGTTTCCATACAGCCCATTGCTTTCAATGGGGACTGTGCAATGCTTCATCCCCTATGGTGGCATTGTGGGGAAAATAGTTGGGAAATGACTGTCCAGCTGACCACCAACAGAAAGTCAGTGCATAGGGCTTATCTTCATTTTGCAGGGGATATACCCAACCACTGATGCCAGAGAGGCCTAAAAGTCCTTAGTTACCATTATTTCCAGTCCTGATAACTGAGGTCTTAAAGGTTCCTTTGTCACTAGTTCTTGATGCTCAGGGAGTTTATAGGTCCCTCTGTCACGAGTATTCCCAGTCCTCATACCTGAGGGATCCAAAATGTCCCATTATCACCAGTATCCCCAGTCCTGATCCCTTAGGGAACCAGAAGGTCTCTTTGTCACCAGTATTCCTAGAACCCGATACCTTAAAGGCCCTTCTCTTACCAGTATTCCCAGATCCTGATACCTAAGAGGCTTAAAAGGTCCTTTTGTCACCAATATTCCCAGGTCTCAATACCTTAAGGGCCTAAAGGTCCTTCTGTCACCACAATTCCCAGATCCCAATACCTTAAAGGCACCTCTGTTGGCAGTATTCCCAGGTCTTGATACCTGAGAGGCTTAAAAGGTCCTTCAGCCATCAGTATTCCTAGGTCCTAATACCTGAGGGCTCAAAGGTTCCTTTGTTACTAGCTCCTGATGTTTAGGGGTCCTATAGGTCCCTCTGTCACCAATATTCTCAGTCCTGATACCTGAGCGGTCCAAAGGTTTTTTTTGTCACCAATATTCTCAGGTCCTGATATCTTAAGGACCTAAAAGTCCCTCTGTCACCAGTATTTGCAGAACTCGATACCTTAAAGGCCCATCTCTTACCAGTATTCCCAGGTCCTGATACCTGAGAGGCCTAAAGGTCCTTCTGTCACCACAATTCCCAGATCCCAATACCCTAAAGGCCCCTCTCTTACCAGTATTTCCAAATCCCGATACTGTAAGTGCCTAAAAGTCCCTTTGTCACCAGTATTTCCAGATTCCGATACCTTAAAGGCCTAAAAGTCCCTTTGTCACCAGTATTTCCAGATTCCGATACCTTAAAGGCCTAAAAGTCCCTCTCTTACCAGAATTCCCAGGTCATGATACCTTAAGGGCCTAAAGGTCCCTCTGTCGCCAATATTCCCAAGTCCTCATACATGAGGGGCTGAAAGGTTACTCTGTCACCTATATTTCCATGTTCTGATGCCGGAGGGGGCTGCAGAGTCCCTTTGGCACAAATATTCCTGGGCACTAATACCTGAAGGGCCTAAAGGTCCGTCTCTTGAATAGAAAACACTAGCACATAAATGACACATGGCTGTAAGAAATCTCATTACAGAATTTGTATTAGGGTTCAGGGACCTTGGTACCCCTCTGTTCTCAATGTAACACAGCCCCTTCCCCCTGTATTTCTGCGCCCCGGTTGTACATTCACAGCCAGTTACAGTGGAGCAAGACAAAATGCGCAGCCACTTCTTTCCGGGAACTGTGCATTTCCATATCTAATGGCTGGACAGCTGCCAGCAGGCTTTCAGAAGGCTTCATGGGGAATGGATCCCGTACATCTCCTCCATGCACTGTGATCACCGCTCTCCTCTGCTGCGCCGCTCCAGAATTGAATGCAGATGAGCAGTCTTTGGAAATTAAGCCTCACCTCTATCAGGAGACCTAAACCACCGCATGGCTGACATACCTTCACTCCCAAGCACATCATCCAAGACCTGCAGCGTGAAACGCGTCAGCACGCCTGTCTAATATCTTAAGATTTTGAAAACTGAAAAGTTATACCCCTATTATTTATAAATTACACCAAAAAATTCCCATACTGCTCTAAAAAATTAGGCTGTCCATTTCCCTGGGGCTGTAGAAGTGAGCATGCTCGCTTGTTTTTCCACCTCCTATACTTGCCAGGGGTGTGTGATTGTGCACGTGTGTGTCACGCTAGGTAATGGTGACCCATGATAAAACTTTCCACTGGCCCCTGCCTCCCCTGACATCCCTAGATAGGTTACGCACCTATGCGCCGAGCAGGATACCTAGGCCCTGGCTGACCCTGAACTGGGCCCTATGTAATGAATGTGCGGAATGAGCGCTAGTCAATGCGCCAAGCAGGATACCTGGCCCTGGCTAACCCTGAACTGGGCCCTAGGTAATGAATGGACAGGATGAGCGCTAGTCAATGCATCAAGCAGAATACCTGGCCCTGGCTAACCCTGAACTGGGCCCTAGGTAATGAATGGACAGGATGAGCGCTAGTCAATGCATCAAGCAGAATACCTGGCCCTGTCTGACCCTGAATTGGGCCCTAGGTACTTAACGGACAGGATGAGCGCTAGTCAATGCACCAAGCAGGATACCTGGCCCTGGCTGACCCTGAACTGGGCCCTAGGTACTGAACGGGTGGGATGAGCGCTAGTCAATGAGTCAAGCAGGATACCTGGCCCTGGCTAACCCTGAACTGGGCCCGAGGTAATGAACAGGTGGAATGAGCGCTAGTCAATGCACCAAGCAGGATACCTGGCCCTGGCTGTCCCTGAACTGGTCCCTAGCTAATGAACGGGCAGAATGAGCGCTAGTCAATGCGCCAAGCAGGATACCTGTCCCTAGCTGACCCTGAACTGGGCCCTAGGTAATGAACGGACAGGATGTGCACTAGTCAATGCGCCAAGCAGGATACCTGGCCCTGGCAAACCCTGAACTGGGCCGTCGGTAATGAATGGACAGGATGAGCGCTAGTCAATGCACCAAGCAGGATAACTAGCCCTGGCTGACCCTGAACTTGGCCCTAGCTAATGAACAGGCGGAATGAATGCTAGTCAATGCGCCAAGCATGATACCTGACCCTGAACTGGGCCCTAGGTAATGAACGGACTGGATGAGCCCTAGTCAATGCGCCAAGCAAGATACCTGGCCCTGGCTGACCCTGAACTGGGCCCTCGGTAATGAACGGACAGGATGAGTCCTAGTCAATGCGCCAAGCAGGATACCTGGCCCTGAACTGGGCCCTAGGTAATGAACGGACTGGATGAGCCCTAGTCAATGCGCCAAGCAAGATACCTGGCCCTGGCTGACCCTGAACTGTGCCCTCGGTAATGAACGGACAGGATGAGTCCTAGTCAATGCGCCAAGCAGGATACCTGGCCCTGGCTGACCCTGAACTGGGCCCTAAGTAATGAATGGGTTGAATGAGCACTAGTCAACTCCACTAAGTCCTAAAGAACACACTGGGAAAACAAACAGGGGAAAGCAAACAAACAACTTATCTCCAAGATGACTAAAGGCCCAGTCACACACGACTTACCAGCGATCCCGACAACGATACAGCCTGATAGGGATCGCTGGTAAGTCGCTGGGAGGTCGCTGGTGAGATGTCACACAGAACTTACCAACGACGCAGTAATGATGAGCGACTTGTATAACAATCTCGGCTGCGGTGGGACCCTGTTAGGAGGTTGTTGGTAGGCGTCAAACACAGCGATGCCTCCTGCCCAGCAGGACATCGCCTTAGAAGAAAATGGCCTGGACCATTCGACAACGACCGGCGACCTCACAGCAGGGGCCTGATCGCTGGGAGGTGTCACACATAACGAGATTGCTAACGAGATTATTGCTACGTTACAGAAACTGAGACTCGGCAACGATCTCGCTAGCAATCTCGTTATGTGTGACGGGGCCTCCAGGGAGAGGAACAGCAACATACAACCACGATTCTCCAGATAATACAAGCAGACTGCTAGCAATCAGAACCGTACAGAAACCTGACTCTATCACCAGCAACATACCAAGGGGAAATGCAGGTATATCAAGACACAGAGGGATAATGATCAGCAGCTGAAAGGAAAAGATCTCCGCAGGGTCCTAAAGGGGAAAGAGTAAACCCTAACTGAGAACCGTACAGAAACCTGACTCTATCACCAGCAACATACCAAGAGGAAATGCAGGTATATCAAGACACAGAGGGTGAGGCATAATGATCAGCAGCTGAAAGGAAAAGATCTCCACAGGGTCCTAAAGGGGAAAGAGTAAACCCTAACAGAGAAGACACAAAACTCCAGTCACACCACAGAGGAAAGGATGGAAGGAGCAATTTGTGCAGCCAAACGCAAAAATTTCCAGAAGTCGTTGTCCTTGTACCTGCCGGTATTTAAAGCGCCATTTTCCTGGACCAATAATATCTACAAATGACAACAGTAATAAATAACGAAGTGCAACAGAATGAATCATAATGAAAACCCAATGATCACATTGTAAAGGAGGATTCATATTCATTAGTTTGCGTCAATAGCTGCGTCCAGATATCGGAGGAGTGGAAGGCTTCAGTAAAGGTTAGCTAATAATGGAGAGATTATTTCACAACGACCTTTTCATTTGTAATTAGTATTTGGATGTAATTAATTATGCTCATCAGTACAGGGGGGGGAGGGGTTTATTGGACAGTTTCACAAAATCAATTTTTATGAAAAAGACGGCTAAAATAATGTCCGGGACGCTCTAAACAACTACAGCATGGGGCAATCGGGGCCGGTAATGGTCAAAAATGGCACCTCTGTTGTAGAAAAAGACCACGAGGGCCAATATTGAGAGACTAACCGGACTAGCACATTTCCAGGAGGAGTTGTAGAGGAACAGCACAAAGCAGAGTTCTGAGAAATGATGTTACAGGATTTTGTACCAACACAGACATATAAAGGAGAGTTGTCGTACAGTATGGGCCAATACATATGTAGATATATACTATGGGGCCATAGAATTACAAATACATATAGTATATAGCCCCTCCCCAGACTTATCGCAGTATAGGTCCATGAGTGGTCAGTTTTTATGCACTGCACATTGACCTCATAGATATGACTGCAGGAGAGCAAGGAACAGGGGGTCCTATGCTGTCCCTTATGCTAAGGGAGCCTAGGCAATCCCTAACTTCAGGGTTACCCCTAATGTTGGTGATGCTGGAATCCAGTGCCTGACTATTTACCTGACCAGATTTCATAGTGCACGATGTGACTGCAGGATAGTGAGAGACAGGGGGTTCCTATGCTGTCCCTTATGCTCGGGAACCCTAGGCTATCCCTAACCAAAGGGTTACCCTTAATGTTGGTGATGCCAGAGTCCCGTACCTGGCTATTTACCTGACCAGATTTCATAATGTCATGATGTGACTGCAGGATAGCGAGGGACAAGGGGCTCCTATATGGTCTCTTACGCTAGGGGACCCTAGGCTATCCCTAACCTCATAGTTACCCCTGAAGGTGGAGACGTTGGAGTCCAGTGCCTGGCAATTTACCTGACCAGATCTCATAGTACACTTTGTAACTGCAGGATAGCGAGAGACAGGGGGTTCTTATCCTGTCCCTTGCACTAGGGGACCCTAGGCTATCCCTAACCGCAGGGTTACCATTAATCTTCGAGATGCTGGAGTCCCATGCCTGGCTATTCTCCTGACCAGATCTATTCTGTTACCCCCCCCCCCCCAAGGAAAGGAAGGGGCAGGAGTATAATGGTAACACAGATTAAGACAAACAGAGGAAAACTAAAACTCGGACACACTGCAAACTCACAGGAATAAACAGTAAGAGACTAAGGAGAAAAGAAAGAGCAGGAAGGCAGCAACAAAACAACAACAAGGGTTAACACCAAAACCGTTCACAGCAATAACGCACAACAACCATCAGTAACTCTGGATCACAACACCTCACCAGATCAGTATAAGTGAGCTATAGCTGGCATTAATGAAATAGTCCAACCAGCATATATAGGAGGGGAGCAAATGTGACCGGCTCCCCACAGCATGTGATCAAACAGACTAACAAGCAGCTCAGCAGAGATTCTTGCTAGCCTGCCTAAGCCAGTGGGTCACAGACCTCAGAGAAGTTAGCAGACAGAGTGCCGGAATCCATACCTTCCACACATCCTGACGCCGCCATGACAGTTGGTGATGCTGCAAAAATCTCCTTGTGACATTGATGTCTCCCTAAGCATGGATTCACACAGATACATAAACAGGATATCAAATTCATGCGGGAAAGCATAGTGGTCCGTCTCTCAGTGAGGGGGAAACGTGTTGTTACCAGTGGATAGTGGTAATGAGCTTGGTAGTTACATAAAACTAATACAAAGCTTTGCAGTTACACTTTAGTACAGCGGTGGTCAGCTTGGTACTTACACAACATTATGGTGGCACAGTATAGTGTTACTGAGCTTAGTGGTGAATACACAACAATACAGTGGCGCTGTGCTTGGCGGTTACACAATATGGAAATACAGAGCATAGTGATGGTTACATATCAATACAGAGGTATAGAGTGTGGTGATTACACAATATGGTGGCATTGAACTTGGTGGTTACAATACAACAGAGTGGCACTGAGCTTGGTGGTTACAATACAACAGAGTGGCATTGAGCTTGGTGGTTACAATACAATAGAGTGGCACTGAGCTTGGTGGTTACAATACAATAGAGTGGCACTGAGCTTGGTGGTTACAATACAATAGAGTGGCATTGAGCTTGGTGGTTACAATACAATAGAGTGGCATTGAGCTTGGTGGTTACAATACAATAGAGTGGCACTGAGCTTGGTGGTTACAATACAATAGAGTGGCACTGAGCTTGGTGGTTACAATACAATAGAGTGGCATTGAGCTTGGTGGTTACAATACAACAGAGTGGCATTGAGCTTGGTGGTTACAATACAATAGAGTGGCACTGAGCTTGGTGGTTACAATACAATAGAGTGGCATTGAGCTTGGTGGTTACAATACAATAGAGTGGCACTGAGCTTGGTGGTTACAATACAATAGAGTGGCACTGAGCTTGGTGGTTACAATACAATAGAGTGGCATTGAACTTGGTGGTTACAATACAACAGAGTGGCATTGAACTTGGTGGTTACAATACAACAGAGTGGCATTGAGCTTGGTGGTTACAATACAATAGAGTGGCACTGAGCTTGGTGGTTACAATACAATAGAGTGGCATTGAACTTGGTGGTTACAATACAATAGAGTGGCATTGAGCTTGGTGGTTACAATACAATAGAGTGGCACTGAGCTTGGTGGTTACAATACAATAGAGTGGCACTGAGCTTGGTGGTTACAATACAATAGAGTGGCATTGAACTTGGTGGTTACAATACAACAGAGTGGCATTGAGCTTGGTGGTTACAATACAATAGAGTGGCACTGAGCTTGGTGGTTACAATACAATAGAGTGGCATTGAACTTGGTGGTACAATACAATAGAGTGGCACTGAGCTTGGTGGTTACAATACAATAGAGTGGCATTGAGCTTGGTGGTTACAATACAATAGAGTGGCACTGAGCTTGGTGGTTACAATACAATAGAGTGGCACTGAGCTTGGTGGTTACAATACAATAGAGTGGCACTGAGCTTGGTGGTTACAATACAATAGAGTGGCATTGAACTTGGTGGTTACAATACAATAGAGTGGCACTGAGCTTGGTGGTTACAATACAATAGAGTGGCATTGAGCTTGGTGGTTACAATACAATAGAGTGGCATTGAACTTGGTGGTTACAATACAACAGAGTGGCATTGAGCTTGGTGGTTACAATACAACAGAGTGGCATTGAACTTGGTGGTTACAATACAACAGAGTGGCATTGAGCTTGGTGGTTACAATACAATAGAGTGGCACTGAGCTTGGTGGTTACAATACAATAGAGTGGCATTGAGCTTGGTGGTTACAATACAATAGAGTGGCATTGAACTTGGTGGTTACAATACAACAGAGTGGCATTGAGCTTGGTGGTTACAATACAATAGAGTGGCACTGAGCTTGGTGGTTACAATACAATAGAGTGGCACTGAGCTTGGTGGTTACAATACAATAGAGTGGCATTGAACTTGGTGGTAACAATACAATAGAGTGGCATTGAGCTTGGTGATTACAATACAATAGAGTGGCATTGAGCTTGGTGATTACAATACAATAGAGTGGCATTGAGCTTGGTGGTTACAATACAATAGAGTGGCATTGAGCTTGGTGGTTACAATACAATAGAGTGGCATTGAGCTTGGTGGTTACAATACAATAGAGTGGCATTGAGCTTGGTGGTTACAGTACAATAGAGTGGCATTGAGCTTGGTGGTTACAATACAATAGAGTGGCATTGAGCTTGGTGGTTACAATACAATAGAGTG
Organism: Anomaloglossus baeobatrachus; assembly: GCF_048569485.1. NCBI lineage: Eukaryota > Metazoa > Chordata > Amphibia > Anura > Aromobatidae > Anomaloglossus > Anomaloglossus baeobatrachus. The sequence continues at coordinate 231,354,532 of NC_134361.1, forward strand.
GCATTGAGCTTGGTGGTTACAATACAATAGAGTGGCACTGAGCTTGGTGGTTACAATACAATAGAGTGGCACTGAGCTTGGTGGTTACAATACAATAGAGTGGCATTGAACTTGGTGGTTACAATACAATAGAGTGGCATTGAGCTTGGTGATTACAATACAATAGAGTGGCATTGAGCTTGGTGGTTACAATACAATAGAGTGGCATTGAGCTTGGTGGTTACAATACAATAGAGTGGCATTGAGCTTGGTGGTTACAATACAATAGAGTGGCATTGAGCTTGGTGGTTACAATACAATAGAGTGGCATTGAGCTTGGTGGTTACAATACAATAGAGTGGCATTGAGCTTGGTGGTTACAGTACACAACAGGAAGTCTCTTGAGCAATTGCAGTCAGCAGATATCTTCCTGGCAATGGACACTGTCCTACAGATTGAGTTCAGGGCAGGTAATATGACACAAACACTGTCTCACTTCATGGTGGAGCTCATTGTCATAGGCCATAGCACCTATCACTGTGTCAGGTCACACTACCAATTTGTGGTATAGGCCACAGTGCCTTTAATTTTTTCGTGCCAGGACTTCTCACGCCAGGTATGGGGAAGTACCAAGCAAGCAGCGAAAGGTAAGGGAAGGGGGACCCCTGACGAAACCTACTGCTGGTCCCTGGGGTCCCTCACCACCCTAGATAGGTTCCACACCTATGCACCGAGCCAGATACCTGACACTAGTTATCCCCAGTGCTGGACCCTAAATGGGGAACGTGTGGGATGAGCTCTTCGTCAACCCCACTAAACGCTAAAGGAAGAAACAAGGAGCACACATGGGGTAAAAGCATGAACTGCTTATCCACAGATGACTCAGGCAGGAGTCCACAAACAATACTACAGAGGAGTACAAGCCACTTGCTTGCAACCAGAGCTAGAATGAACTGAATAATATCACTAGCATCAGTCCAGGGAAGAATGGAGTTCAGCAGGAAAGCTACCTATACCAATGAATACTGACAGCAGGAACAATGGGAAGTCAGGGAGCATTCTGCACAGCAAAATGCTGTGACCTTCTATTGCCAGAAACCACATGACTGTCTGTCACTGTGACACACTCGTGACAATGACCGTCCCAACATGGGTCGTTGCAGGCTGGCACGGTCAATGATTGCAGGTCACACCAGGGTATATCTTTCTTTATTATCCCAGCTATCACAATTCCAGTCAAGGCATTTCACTTACACTGTAGTCGCCTTTACGATAATCAGGAGGTGGTCAGTAATCGCTTGTAGTGTCAGCGTCCACATCTATCTAAAGCGAGTTCGCCTAGTTTATGATTTATTCTTGATCTAGTGGGATGTTGTAAAAAGAAGTGGTTTTATTTGATCCAAGCGTTTTGAAGCCTCAGACTTCTTCATTAGCTCCTACTGACAATGAGGAGAATGGGTCCTCTTCTTAGATCAGCAGCAGACTCCAGAGACTTGGAGACCTTCAGGTTCAGATCATGTGAATACAGGTCCTTCAACCTTACATCACAGTTGGTTCTTTTCAAACCTCTTACCCTACAGACGCGTTTCAAAGTCTCAGCCTTCTTCATTATCTCCTACTGACTATGAGGCGCACTGGTCCTCCTCTTACATCAGCAGCAGACCCCAGAGATTTGGGAACCCGAAGGTCCTTCAACCTTACATCGCGATTGGTTCTTTTGAAATCTCTCACCCTACAGACCCATTGGCATAGTATGGACCAATAGACTTATGGGTAGGTACAGTGTAGGCCCATAGGCTTAAAAATAGATTGCAGTAATAAAGTTCTATCATTCAAAAATGAAGCATCATGGGAAGTGTAGTTCTTCCAAGGAAGCAATATCCTGATTTCAATTCCAAGTCTTTCTATTGTGTTAACAGAGGTTCATTCTTTGACCCGTCAAGGCAACTTCAGAAAATGTCTTTCTTTTTCCTTGCACAATACCTTAGCTGTGCCTGTGACTTCTCCATCCGCACTTTAGAGCATGAAATGGGTTATAAGCTAAAGTGTAAGAAGCAGGTAATGCTTAGACAGGTTAGGACAGCTCTTTCATGTGCGGTGGCCAGTGATCCCTGGCTTTCTGAGGCATTGCTTCAGTTCATCAAGGCCCCTGGGAATGCTTTGCACGTCAAAGAGTTCCAGGATGAAAGGAGATTTGCAGGAACTTGCAGCTTTTCTCCAGCCCAGCACAGCTCCTTTCAACAGCCAGGTTTAGTTTTGATGTCAGGTATAGAACCCGCTCTATCTACTCCGTCAGATTTGATGTGACAAACATGAAAAGACGAAGAAGCTTTTTAGAGAAGGCCGTAAACAAAATATGCATGCCATGCGGTAACGGAGGAGCAGGGAGTTTACATTTGGCGTCATTTATGTCTTAGAATGTGAGAGTAGATGTCTTCTTACATTCATGGATGCTAGGATAACGCCTGGAGACAACGAAAAGGAAGAGGAGGAAAGTGAAGGAGCATTTACATATGGAATAATCAAGGGCATGAAGAACATCCAGGCTTCATACAAATCGCAAGATATTCTAAAATGGAAACTCTTTGGTGGAGGCGTTGAGCTGGGATCTTCTCCATGAAGGTAGATGTCTTCCTACATTTATGGATGCAAAGAGAGAACACGAGGGAAGAGGAGTAACTTGAAGGAGCATTTACATATGGAATAATCAAGGGTATGAAGGACATCCAGGCTTCATACAAAGTGCTAGATATAACAAAGAGCCAGCACCAGTGTGCACTAAGGCATCAAATATTCCAAACTGCATTATAAAAAATTTTTTTTGAGATTTTTGGCAAAAAATTGCAATTTCTTGAGCTGCTTCGCCACGTCACGGCAAATCTCATTTGAAGCAGTCCTACACTAAAATATTTTTATAAAATGTGCCATGCGGCCTCACATATAAATAGCAGAACTGCTCTCAGCAGCACTCACCTGGTCTATTGCAGTCCCGTACCCATGACTGAGTCATGGCTGTGGGCGGGACAGGTCCAAGCAAATGCTGCATGAAGTATATATATAGCCTGTGGACAAAGCCTGATGACCCAATGTGAACAGTCACCAAACGCCAAAATCTATACAGATGGAATACATCCCAAATTGGGGTGCATAGCAAGGTGGAGGTCAACCACCGACCAATTCAACAAAGAAACAACAAAGAGCCAGCACCAATGTGCACTAAGGCATCAAATATTCCAAACTGCATTATAAAAAATTTTTTGATGCCTTAGTGCACACTGGTGCTGGCTCTTTGTTGTTTCTTTGTTGAATTGGTCGGTGGTTGACCTCCACCTTGCTATGCACCCCAATTTGGGATGTATTCCATCTGTATAGATTTTGGCGTTTGGTGACTGTTCACATTGGGTCATCAGGCTTTGTCCACAGGCTATATATATACTTCATGCAGCATTTGCTTGGACCTGTCCCGCCCACAGCCATGACTCAGTCATGGGTACGGGACTGCAATAGACCAGGTGAGTGCTGCTGAGAGCAGTTCTGCTATTTATATGTGAGGCCGCATGGCACATTTTATAAAAATATTTTAGTGTAGGACTGCTTCAAATGAGATTTGCCGTGACGTGGCGAAGCAGCTCAAGAAATTGCAATTTTTTGCCAAAAATCTCAAAAAAATTTTTATAATGCAGTTTGGAATATTTGATGCCTTAGTGCACATTGGTGCTGGCTCTTTGTTGTTTCTTTAAAGTGCTAGATATTCTAAAATGGAAACTCTTTGGTGGAGGCCTTGAGCTGGGATCTTCTCCATGAAGGTAGATGTCTTCCTACATTTATGGATGCAAAGAGAAAACACGAGGGAAGAAGAGTAACTTGAAGGAGCATTTACATATGGAATAATCAAGGGTATGAGGAACATCCAGGCTTCATACAAAGTGCTAGATATTCTAAAATGGAAACTCTTTGGTAGAGGCCTTGAGCTGGGATCTTCTCCATGAAGGTAGATATCCTCCTATATTTATGGATGCAAAGATAATTCTGGGAGAGAACATGAAGGAAGAGGAGTAATGTGAAGGATGATTTACATATGGAATAATCAAGAGCATGAAGAACATCCAGGCTTCATACAAAGTGCTAGATATTCTAAAATGGAAACTCTTTGGTGGAGGCCTTGAGCTGGGATCTTCTCCATGAAGGTAGATGTCTTCCTATATTTAGGGATGCAAAAAGAGAACACGAGGGAAGAGGAGTAAATTGAAGAAAGATTTAAATATGGAATAATCAAGGGTATGAGGAACACCTATGCTTATTACAAAGCCCTTTATGGAAGCGAAAGATATTTTATTACATAGAAACTGAGGCCTTGAGCTGGGATCTTCTCCTCTTCTGTTTTAGATGTTCTCCTACTTTCATGGATGCAAGGATAATGCGGGAAAAGAGAATAGGAATTAGGTGAAGGATGATTTACATATGGAATAATCAAGGGCATGAAGGACATCCAGGCTTCATATAACGTGCAAGATATTCTAAAATGGAAACTCATTGGTGGAGGCCTTGAGCTGGGATCTTCTCCATTTGTGTCTTAGAATTTGAAGGTAGATGTCTTCCTAGATTTGTGGATGAAAAGATAATGCCAGGAGAGAACACGAGGGAAGAGGAGTAACTTGAAGGATGATTTGCATATGGAATAGTCAATTGTATGAGGAACCCCCAGGCTTCATACAAAAGCCCTTTATGGAAGCGAAAGGTATTTGATTACATAGAAGCTGAGGCCTAGAGCAGGGATCTTCTCTTCTGTTTCAGATGTCCTCATACATTCATGGATGCAAGGATAATGCGAGAAGAGGAATTAGGTGAAGAATGGTTTAAATATGGAATGATCAAGGGCAGAAATAACCTTGAAGCTTCATATAAAAACCCTTTATGGAAGCGCAAGGTATTTGATTAGATGGAAACTCATCGGTGGAGGCCTTGACCACCAATTTCCATAAAGGGCAGACACAGTGCCAATTAGGTGAAATATGGCTGCATAGTAGACCAAAGGGGTTGGTGGGTTTGAAATGAATGGGGAAAAAAAGTGGAATTCCCTTTTAAGTGATCACATTCACGGAGGCCACGTCACTTGACCACTCTTCTACCTCCGAGACATGTCCGACTGTAGGTCTTCCCGATGGTTTGTGCCTTTTCTTCATGATTATTCATTGTAAGATTGATTTGGCAAGGACATACAAACCGTAAAGGCTGTCCATTAGGATGCTATGGAAAGAAGGGCTTCAGCTCTGGCGGGTTTGATGCCTTTTGCTCGGGGTTGTTTGGGTGGTGAGACTTACCTTGTAGAGCTTGTATGTGGAGGACCTACCTTTGTATAACATGGAGAAGGACCTTGACCCAAAGGTCCTGCAACGTGAAACAAACCCTTCATTCCATGGTGGCAATGCACCTCTTGAAAGGGAATAAATCATCTATAGATGTAGATATTTTATTTATTGTTATTTTTTAAGAAGTTTTTTTTTGGGGTGGGCACAAAATTATGTCTGAACAGCTGTTGCCCTCATTTAGAGATCTGCTTTACAGCATTTAAATAAACCATAGTAATCAAGACTGCAGATTACATTTACTTTGGTGTGAGGATGTTGTGGTCATGTGCAGGGAGGGGGAGGAGGTGAGCTGTTCCCATCATTTATTGTGAATAGTTTCTCCTGTGTTTTCTATATACAGGTGTGACTTTTCAATGTAATCCTGCCTGATGATTAGGTGACTTCTAAAAGGGGATCTCTATAGACCAGTAAGTGTCTGTTATATTATTATTATTATTATTATTATTATTAATCAATAAAATAATAATAATATTTCTGTTCTTTTTGCTTCTTAAATGCGCACGTTTGGGGATAAGACAATAATCTTTATAATTCGTGTTCATTGAAAATATTGCACCGTTGGCCTTCTATAGCCGTTGATTTGCATTGTCTATTGTTTTTTTTGCAGAAAGAGTTAACTGAGAATCCATCAGTGAGCTCGATCTCAGCCGGGAGGCTTTTTCACTCTTTTATCTGCCCTTTTCTGAGCTCCTCTCAGCTGATTTATGACCAGAGACCACATTAAAGTTGAATGTGCAGAGAAACAAAGACAAAAGTGAAAAACTTGTCATTAAACCCAATTGTGAAAATGATTTTTAACCTCAAATACAAGCATTTAAGGTTTTGTTTTTTTAAGGGTCTTAAAGTGCACAACCCCTTTAAGACTGATTAGGTATCCCAGAATTGATGGTACTTGGGCATCTTATGGCATATTGACCTTTGGCCATATCCAACCATGAGATGTGATCTGATTTTCCATATCATTAAGTGGATTGGACGTGTCCCCGCCGCAGATCTCCACATCTCTCCGTCCTCTTCTCCCTCAGCCCATTACTGTCTGACCTGCTGACCTTGCCGGTGACATCTGATTGTCCATTCCTGAGTCTAACCCTTCTTTCTCCTCCTGTCAGGGCTGTACGTGGTTCAGCTGAGCCGAGCCTTCACCTCGTCTTTTCCACTGGGAATCCTTGAAGTGGGAGATGAAATCTTGGAGATAAATAGGCTACAAGCAAAGGACCTACGTTTGGATGAAATCTATACCCTCCTTGAAGAAAGCAGCTGCGTCCTCCTCCGAGTGTCCCGGAACCTCTCCGCATCTGCATACGGTCCAGTTCTGTAGATAAGGTCACTTTGATTTTGTGACCCAAGATAAATATAACCCTATATGTGATATAATGTATAAGTGTATATATATATATATATATATATATATATATATACTGTAGAAACAGTAGCACATGACGGCTTCAGAGATATTTTGATAATGAGAAAGTTGCACCACAGTGCCCCATCACAGCTACAGCACCCCATTATACCATAGTACCCCATCACAGCTACAGCACCCCATTATACCATAGTACCCCATCACAGCTACAGCACCGCATTATACCATAGTACCCCATCACAGCTACAGCACCTAATTACACCATAATACCCCATCACAGCTACAGCACCCCATTATACCATAGTACCCCATCACAGCTACAGCACCCCATTATACCATAGTACCCCATCACAGCTACAGCACCCCATTACACCATAGTACCCCATCACAGCTACAGCACCTAATTACACCATAATACCCCATCACAGCTACAGCACCCCATTATACCATAGTACCCCATCACAGCTACAGCACCCCATTACACCATAGTACCCCATCACAGCTACAGCACCCCATTACACCATAGTACCCCATCACAGCTACAGCACCCCATTACACCATAGTACCCCATCACAGCTACTGCACCCCATTACACCATAATACCCCATCACAGCTACAGAACCCCATTACACCATAGTACCCCATCACAGCTACAGCACCCCATTACACCATAGTACCCCATCACAGCTACAGCACCCCATTACACCATAGTACCCCATCACAGCTACAGCACCCCATTACACCATAGTACCCCATCACAGCTACAGCACCCCATTACACCATAGTACCCCATCACAGCTACAGCACCCCATTATACCATAATACCCCATCACAGCTACAGCACCCCATTACACCATAATACCCCATCACAGCTACAGAACCCCATTATACCATAGTACCCCATCACAGCTACAGCACCCCATTATACCATAGTACCCCATCACAGCTACAGCACCCCATTACACCATAGTACCCCATCACAGCTACAGCACCCCATTACACCATAGTACCCCATCACAGCTACAGCACCCCATTACAACATAGTACCCCATCACAGCTACAGCACCCCATTATACCATAATACCCCATCACAGCTATAGCACCCCATTACACGATAATACCCCATCACAGCTACAGAACCTCATTATACCATAGTACCCCATCACAGCTACAGCACCCCATTATACCATAGTACCCCATCACAGCTACAGCACCCCATTATACCATAATACCCCATCACAGCTACAGCACCCCATTATACCATAGTACCCATAACAGCTACAGCACCCCATTACACCATAATACCCCATCACAGCTACAGCACCCCATTATACCATAGTACCCCATCACAGCTACAGCACCCCATTATACCATAGTACCCCATCACAGCTACAGCACCCCATTATACCATAGTACCCCATCACAGCTATAGCACCCCATTACACCATAGTACCCCATCACAGCTACAGGCAGTACCCCATTATACCATAATACCCCATCACAGCACGCCATTATACCATAGTACCCCATCACAGCTACAGCACCCCATTATACCATAGTACCCCATCACAGCTACTGCACCCCATTATACCATAGTACCCCATCACAGCTACAGCACCCCATTACACCATTGTACCCCATCACAGCTACAGCACCCCATTACACCATAGTACCCCATCACAGCTACAGCACCCCATTACACCATAGTACCCCATCACAGCTACAGCACCCCATTACACCATAGTACCCCATCACAGCTACAGCACCCCATTACACCATAATACCCCATCACAGCTACAGCACCCCATTACACCATAGTACCCCATCACAGCTACAGCACCCCATTACACCATAGTACCCCATCACAGCTACAGCACCCCATTACACCATAGTACCCCATCACAGCTACAGCACCCCATTATACCATAATACCCCATCACAGCTACAGCACCCCATTACACCATAATACCCCATCACAGCTACAGCACCCCATTATTCCATAGTACCCCATCACAGCTACAGCACCCCATTATACCATAGTACCCCATCACAGCTACAGCACCCCATTATTCCATAGTACCCCATCACAGCTACAGCACCCCATTATACCATAGTACCCCATCACAGCTACAGCACCCCTACACCATAGTACCCCATCACAGCTACAGGCAGTACCCCATTATACCATAATACCCCATCACAGCTACAGCACCCCATTATACCATAGTACCCCATCACAGCTACAGCACGCCATTATACCATAGTACCCCATCACAGCTACAGCACCCCATTATACCATAGTACCCCATCACAGCTACTGCACCCCATTATACCATAGTACCCCATCACAGCTAAAGCACCCCATTACACCATAGTACCCCATCACAGCTACAGCACCCCATTATACCATAGTACCCCATCACAGCTACAGCACCCCATTATACCATAGTACCCATCACAACTACAGCACCCCATTACACCATAATACCCCATCACAGCTACAGCACCCCATTATACCATAGTACCCCATCACAGCTACAGCACCCCATTATACCATAGTACCCCATCACAGCTACAGCACCCCATTATACCATAGTACCCCATCACAGCTACAGCACCCCATTACACCATAGTACCCCATCACAGCTACAGGCAGTACCCCATTATACCATAGTACCCCATCACAGCTACAGCACGCCATTATACCATAGTACCCCATCACAGCTACAGCACCCCATTACACCATAGTACCCCATCACAGCTACAGCACCCCATTATACCATAGTACCCCATCACAGCTACAGCACGCCATTATACCATAGTACCCCATCACAGCTACAGCACCCCATTATACCATAGTACCCCATCACAGCTACAGCACCCCATTATACCATAGTACCCCATCACAGCTACAGCACCCCATTATACCATAGTACCCATCACAACTACAGCACCCCATTACACCATAATACCCCATCACAGCTACAGCACCCCATTATACCATAGTACCCCATCACAGCTACAGCACCCCATTATACCATAGTACCCCATCACAGCTACAGCACCCCATTATACCATAGTACCCCATGACAGCTACAGCACCCCATTACACCATAGTACCCCATCACAGCTACAGGCAGTACCCCATTATACCATAGTACCCCATCACAGCTACAGCACGCCATTATACCATAGTACCCCATCACAGCTACAGCACCCCATTACACCATAGTACCCCATCACAGCTACAGCACCCCATTATACCATAGTACCCCATCACAGCTACAGCACGCCATTATACCATAGTACCCCATCACAGCTACAGCACCCCATTATACCATAGTACCCCATCACAGCTACTGCACCCCATTATACCATAGTACCCCATCACAGCTAAAGCACCCCATTATACCATAGTACCCCATCACAGCTACAGCACCCCATTATACCATAGTACCTCATCACAGCTACAGCACCCTATTATACCATAGTACCCCATCACAGCCACAGCACCTCATTACACCATAGTACCCCATCACAGCCACAGCACCCCATTGTACCATACTGCCCCATCACAGCCACAGCACCCCATTATACCATAGTACCCCATCACAGCTACAGCACCCCATTATACCATAGTACCCCATCACAGCTACAGCACCCCATTATACCATAGTACCCCATCACAGCTACAGCACGCCATTATACCATAGTACCCCATCACAGCTACAGCACCCCATTATACCATAGTACCCCATCACAGCTACTGCACCCCATTATACCATAGTACCCCATCACAGCTAAAGCACCCCATTATACCATAGTACCCCATCACAGCTACAGCACCCCATTATACCATAGTACCTCATCACAGCTACAGCACCCTATTATACCATAGTACCCCATCACAGCCACAGCACCTCATTACACCATAGTACCCCATCACAGCCACAGCACCCCATTACACCATAGTACCCCATCACAGCTACAGCACCCCATTACACCATAGTACCCCATCATAGCCACAGCACCCCATTACACCATAGTACCCCATCACAGCTACAGCACCCCATTACACCATAATACCCCATCATAGCCACAGCACCCCATTACACCATAGTACCCCATCATAGCCACAGCACCCCATTACACCATAGTGCCCCATCACAATCACAGTGCCCATTACACTATAGTATACTATCTCAGATACCGTGCCCCATTACACTATAATGTACTATCACAGCAGCAGTGCCTAATCATAGCCATAGGGCACCATCACACCAAAGTGATTCAATAACAGCCATAGTGTCCCAATACACCACAGGGCCCCATCACAGTCACAGTGCCCCATTACACAATAATGTACTATCACAGCAACGGGGACCCATTACACAATAATGTACTATCACAGCAACGGGGACCCATTACGGACACAGTGTTTCATTACACTATACTGCCCCATCACAGACACCATGATCCTGCTCCATCACAACAGCGTGCCTCACTGATAGCCACAGTGCCCCATTACACCCCAATGCTTCATCATAGCCAGCGGGCTCCATCATGCCAGAGTCCTTCTATAACAGCCATAGTGCCGCTTACACCACAGTGCCCCATCACAGGCTTAGGGCTCTATCACACTTCCATCCCTCAATCACAGACTCTATTTTTTCACAACCACAAGGCTCCATCACAGCTATATTTTCACATAAATCACAATACCCCATGGGCCCATATAGCCCCTGCTATCCACAGTACCCCATTATAGGAACATTTCCTCCATCACAATCACACTGCCTCCATAGCAAACAATCCCATCACATCACAGAGTCAGTTCCCTCTGAACAGTCACAGTACCCCAATAACCCTGCCCCTGCACCCCACAGAACTCCCATTACAGTTACAGTGCCTCCATAACATTCACATTATCACATCACAGTGCCCTATCACTGCCATAGTGTCCCAACCCGGTCACATTGACTCCATAACAACCACAATATAACAGTCAGTTAACAGTCTATGATTGGTTAAAAAAGGCCCCTCTCCCCTCATCTTTCAGTATTCCTGTTACATTCATTTTTTATTTTTTTTTATTTTTTTTAAATTGAAAATTCCACAATTTTTTGTGTCATTACAATAAAATGGATAATTTTTGGACTCCCCTCCTGTTCAAGTAATGACTAATATATACTGTATATATTTTTTTTACAAAAGATGTAAATTCTACAAACAAAATGGACAATTTTTGGACTCCTCTCCTATTCAACTTATGAAAAATAGGTTGGGTTTTTTTTACAAAAATTGTACATTCCACAATTTTTGGTGCCATTACAACACAATGGACAATTTTTTGACTCTCCACCTGTTCAAGATATGACAATTAGTTTTTTTTTTTGTTTTTTTTGGGTTTTTTTTTGCAAAAATTGTAAATTCCACAATTTTTGGTGGCATTACACCAAAATGGACAATTATTTGACTCCCCTCCTTTTTGAGCTATGACAAATAGGTTTATTTTACAAAAATTGTAAATTCCAAAATTTGTGTTGTCGTTTTAACAAAATGGACAATTTTTGGACTCCTCTCCTGTTCGAGTAATTGCAAATATTTTTTTCCTTTCTACAAAAATTGTAAATTCCACAATCAAAATGGACAATTTTTGGACTCCCCTCCTATTCAATTTATAAAAAATAGGGGTTGTTTTTTTTTTTTACAAAAATTGTAAATTCTACAATTTTTGGTGTCACTACAACAAAATAGACAACGTTTGGACTCCCCTCCTATTTGAGTTATGACAAATATATATGTTTTATTTTTTTTTGCAAAATTTGTAAATTCCACATTTTTTTGTGTCATTACAACAAAATGAATAATTTTTAGACTTTATTTGGCTCATCCTTCTTTTTAACTTTCATCATTCTAGTAGTAGTAAAGGATTATTTTTTTTACCAGTAACGCACTTTATTATGTACCATTTTTTGCTTTATATAGCTGCATGGTATTTATATTACAAGGAAATTAAAATATAAATAAATGTACAGGCTATTACACTTATATACAATATGATATATGTATATTATATTATTATTATTATACTAACTTGCTTAATAAACTTTTTTATGACAATTTTTTTGTATTATTGTTTGTTTTTTACGTATTATACTAAGTTGTCTAATAAACTTTATGGCAAATTTTGTTTATTTTTTATGTTATTATTTGTTTTTTTACGTATTGTACGAAATTGCCTAATAAACTTTATGGCAAATTTTTTTTTTTTTATTTTTGTGTTATTGTTTTTTTTTTTTTATGTATTGTACTAAGTTGCCTAATAAACTTTTTTATGGCAATTTTTTCTGTTATTGATTGTTTTTTACATATTGTACTAAATTGCCTAATAAACTTTTTTTATGGTAATTTTTTTATTTTTGTTTTTTTTTTTTATTAGGAATTGAACTAAGTTGCCTAATAAACTTTTTTTATGGCAACTTTTTATTTTTTGTGTTATTATTTTTTTTTTACATATTGTACTAAGTTGCCTAATATACTTTTTTTTATTTTTGTGCTTTTATTTTTTTTTGTATTTTTACCATAACAATTTTTTATGTTTATTTTTCTATCACTATTATTAATTAATTATTATTAAATTATTATTTCTTAAAAGATCGGTTAATCGCTGCGGCTCTGACTGTCATTATGGAATAAAAATAAATAAATAAATAAAATTCACACATTTCAAAAATAAATGAAAGATTCATAGATATCGCCACAAATTATCTACTGGAGTAAAACGTCTCGGAAGTGACTTGACGGCCTTGAAATATCCAGATCTGTCATAGGAATTCACACGTGGTAATGATCAGGGGCGCAGCGCTTGCGAGCGAGCATGGAGGAGTGTGTGTCTTGAATATTAATGAAGTCCACATAGGAAGGAAGACATTTATGGAAGGATTCAGAAGCCATCGACTTAAAACTATCCCTCTATTAATTTGGCGCACCCTCTATAAAAATAGTGGTCACCGTCCATTTCAGCCTATGGGGACTATGGAAATCGCCACCCATGCTTACTCAGCATTTACCATCTTTCCCATAGATATTAATGGGGACAATTGTACATTTTTTTGAATGCACGTTAATATTCAAACATCACTATATTAAAAAAAAAAAAAAAAAACCTCTTGCAATTCTCACTCTGACCACTAGTCCTAATATGAGATTTCTACTTACTGTTCTTCACGTGGATATCAGCAGCAATGGACTCAGACCCCGATTCTTTGCAAGGAAGCATTATTTCAGCACGCTCTAGTATTGGCTGAAGTCATTGTGAATGATGAGGGAGGAGGTGAGCTGTGACATCACCTATTGTGAATGGTGAATCCTGTGTTATCTACTGTATACAGAGGTGTTATCAGTTATTATAGAGTAGGAGGATGTGTGCTGTGACATCTCTTGTGACTGGAGGATACTTTGTTATCTACTTAATATAGTTATCAGTCATTGTTCAGGAGGAGGAGGTGAGCTGTGACATCCCTATTGTGAATAGTGGATCCTGTGTTACCTACTGTGTATAGAGGTGTTACCAGTCATTATAGAGGAGGTGAGCTGTGACATCTATTGTGCCTGGTGGATACTTTGTTATCTAGTATATATAGAAGTGTTATCAGTAATTGTACAGGAGGGGGAGGAGGTGAGCGGTGACATCTCCTATTGTTAATAGTGGATCCTGTGTTATCTTCTGTATATAGAGGTATTGTCAGTCATTATACAGGAGGAGGTGAGCTGTGATAACTATTGTGAATGGTGGATACTTTATCATCTACTCTATATAGAGGTGTTATCAATCCTTGTACAGGAAGGGGAGGAGGTAAGCTGTGACATATATTGTGATTGGTCGATTCGCTCCCTTCAGACGGTTTGGACATATACATAGATGAATGGTTGTCCAGAGCAGAAAATGTGAGTGTTACCATGAGTAAGACCAATCACTTGTGGGGGCTTCTGATCCAAGGAGGGGGCTCACTTACAATTCTGCTGAAGAACACTGCCATGTATATGGAATAGGATCTAAACATCCTCCAAAAGCAACTTCTTCCAACGATCATCCAGCGTGATGGACACCACGTCACAAGGCAAAATGATAACTAGGTGGCTCGGTGAACAAAACACATTGACATTTTGGGTCCAAGTCCAGGAAATTCCCCAAATCTCAGCCCCATTGAACACCTGAGACGATTCCTCTGAAACCAGGATAAACGCCAAGCACTGATGAGATGTGTCGCTATCAAACAGTATTTGGCCCAGAAGCTGACACCCGACTCCAGAGCGAAGGGCAGAAGTCTTGAAAAATAAGGGTCAAGGCTGTAATTATTGAGACACCTGACAGATTGTGGTGAGGACAAGTGGTGAGGTCTCCTTCAAGGGAAGTCTTTAAAAAGAGGTTGGACGGACATCTGTCTGGGGTGATTTACTGAATCCTGCTTTGAGCCGGGGGTTGGACTAGATGACCCCGGAGGTCCATTCCAACTCTACTATTCCATGATTCTATACAAGCTTCTAGATATTACTGAGTTAACCATGGTCCAGCACGTCTCCGGTAGATAGTAGACTAGCTGCTAGACATTACTGAGTTAACCATGGTCCAGCACGTCTCCGGTAGATAGTAGACTAGCTGCTAGACATTACCGAGATAACCATGGTCCAGCACTTCTCTGGTAGATAGTAGACTAGCTGCTACACATTACTGAGATAACCATGGTCCAGCACGTCTCCGGTAGATAGTAGACTAGCTGCTAGACATTACCGAGATAACCATGGTCCAGCACGTCTCCGGTAGATAGTAGACTAGCTGCTAGACATTACCGAGATAACCATGGTCCAGCACATCTCCAGTAGATAGTAGACTAGCTTCTAGACATTACTGAGTTAACCATGGTCCAGCACGTCTCCGGTAGATAGTAGACTAGCTGCTAGACATTACCGAGATAACCATGGTCCAGCACGTCTCCGGTAGATAGTAGACTAGCTGCTAGACATTACCGAGATAACCATGGTCCAGCACATCTCCAGTAGATAGTAGACTAGCTTCTAGACATTACTGAGTTAACCATGGTCCAGCACGTCTCCGGTAGATAGCAGACTAGTTGCTAGACATTACCGAGATAACCATGGTCCAGCACTTCTCCGGTAGATAGTAGACTAGCTGCTACATATTACTGAGATAACCATGGTCCAGCACGTCTCCGGTAGATAGTAGACTAGCTGCTAGACATTACCGAGATAACCATGGTCCAGCACGTCTCCGGTAGATAGTAGACTAGCTGCTAGACATTACCGAGATAACCATGGTCCAGCACGTCTCCGGTAGATAGTAGACTAGCTGCTAGACATTACCGAGATAACCATGGTCCAGCACGTCTCCGGTAGATAGTAGACTAGCTGCTAGACATTACCGAGATAACCATGGTCCAGCACGTCTCCGGTAGATAGTAGACTAGCTGATAGACATTACCGAGATAACCATGGTCCAGCACATCTCCAGTAGATAGTAAACTAGCTTCTAGACATTACTGAGTTAACCATGGTCCAGCACGTCTCCGGTAGATAGTAGACTAGCTGCTAGACATTACCGAGATAACCATGGTCCAGCACGTCTCCGGTAGATAGTAGACTAGCTGCTAGACATTACTGAGATAACCATGGTCCAGCACGTCTCCGGTAGATAGTAGACTAGCTGCTAGACATTACCGAGATAACCATGGTCCAGCACGTCTCCGGTAGATAGTAGACTAGCTGCTAGACATTACTGAGATAACCATGGTCCAGCACGTCTCCGGTAGATAGTAGACTAGCTGCTAGACATTACTGAGATAACCAGGGTCCAGCACGTCTCCGGTAGATAGTAGACTAGCTGCTAGACATTACTGAGATAACCATGGTCCAGCACATCTCCAGTAGATAGTAGACTAGCTGCTAGACATTACTGAGATAACCATGGTCCAGCACATCTCCAGTAGATAGTAGACTAGCTGCTAGACATTACTGAGTTAACCATGGTCCAGCATATCTCCGGTAGATAGTAGACTAGCTGCTAGACATTACTGAGTTAACCATGGTCCCAGCACGTCTCTGGTAGATAGTAGACTAGCTTCTAGAGATTACTGAGATAACCATGGTCCAGCACGTCTCCGGTAGATAGTAGACTAGCTGCTAGACATTACCGAGATAACCATGGTCCAGCACGTCTCCGGTAGATAGTAGACTAGCTGCTAGACATTACCGAGATAACCATGGTCCAGCACATCTCCAGTAGATAGTAGACTAGCTTCTAGACATTACTGAGTTAACCATGGTCCAGCACGTCTCCGGTAGATAGTAGACTAGCTGCTAGACATTACCGAGATAACCATGGTCCAGCACGTCTCCGGTAGATAGTAGACTAGCTGCTAGACATTACCGAGATAACCATGGTCCAGCACATCTCCAGTAGATAGTAGACTAGCTTCTAGACATTACTGAGTTAACCATGGTCCAGCACGTCTCCGGTAGATAGTAGACTAGTTGCTAGACATTACCGAGATAACCATGGTCCAGCACTTCTCCGGTAGATAGTAGACTAGCTGCTACACATTACTGAGATAACCATGGTCCAGCACGTCTCCGGTAGATAGTAGACTAGCTGCTAGACATTACCGAGATAACCATGGTCCAGCACGTCTCCGGTAGATAGTAGACTAGCTGCTAGACATTACCGAGATAACCATGGTCCAGCACATCTCCAGTAGATAGTAGACTAGCTTCTAGACATTACTGAGTTAACCATGGTCCAGCACGTCTCCGGTAGATAGTAGACTAGCTGCTAGACATTACCGAGATAACCATGGTCCAGCACGTCTCCGGTAGATAGTAGACTAGCTGCTAGACATTACCGAGATAACCATGGTCCAGCACATCTCCAGTAGATAGTAAACTAGCTTCTAGACATTACTGAGTTAACCATGGTCCAGCACGTCTCCGGTAGATAGTAGACTAGCTGCTAGACATTACCGAGATAACCATGGTCCAGCACGTCTCCGGTAGATAGTAGACTAGCTGCTAGACATTACTGAGATAACCATGGTCCAGCACGTCTCCGGTAGATAGTAGACTAGCTGCTAGACATTACCGAGATAACCATGGTCCAGCACGTCTCCGGTAGATAGTAGACTAGCTGCTAGACATTACTGAGATAACCATGGTCCAGCACGTCTCCGGTAGATAGTAGACTAGCTGCTAGACATTACTGAGATAACCAGGGTCCAGCACGTCTCCGGTAGATAGTAGACTAGCTGCTAGACATTACTGAGATAACCATGGTCCAGCACATCTCCAGTAGATAGTAGACTAGCTGCTAGACATTACTGAGATAACCATGGTCCAGCACATCTCCAGTAGATAGTAGACTAGCTGCTAGACATTACTGAGTTAACCATGGTCCAGCATATCTCCGGTAGATAGTAGACTAGCTGCTAGACATTACTGAGTTAACCATGGTCCCAGCACGTCTCTGGTAGATAGTAGACTAGCTTCTAGAGATTACTGAGATAACCATGGTCCAGCACGTCTCCGGTAGATAGTAGACTAGCTGCTAGAGATTACCGAGATAACCATGATCCAGCACGTCTCCGGTAGATAGTAGACTAGCTGCTAGACATTACTGAGATAACCATGGTCCAGCACATCTCCGGTAGATAGTAGACTAGCTGCTAGACATTACTGAGATAAACATGGTCCAGCACGTCTCCGGTAGATAGTAGACTAGCTGCTAGACATTACTGAGATAACCATGGTCCAGCACATCTCCAGTAGATAGTAGACTAGCTGCTAGACATTACTGAGATAACCATGGTCCAGCACATCTCCAGTAGATAGTAGACTAGCTGCTAGACAGTACTGAGTTAACCATGGTCCAGCATATCTCCGGTAGATAGTAGACTAGCTGCTAGACATTACTGAGATAACCATGGTCCAGCACGTCTCCGGTAGATACTAGACTAGCTGCTAGACATTACTGAGATAACCATGGTCCAGTACATCTCCAGTAGATAGTAGACTAGCTGCTAGACATTACTGAGATAACCATGGTCCAGCACATCTCCGGTAGATAGTAGACTAGCTTCTAGACATTACTGACTTAACCATGGTCCAGCACATCTCCGGTAGATAGTAGACTAGCTTCTAGAGATTACTGAGTTAACCATGGTCCAGCACGTCTCCGGTAGATAGTAGACTAGCCGCTAGACATTACTGACTTAACCATGGTCCCAGCACATCTCCAGTAGATAGTAGACTAGCTGCTAGACATTAGTAACTTAACCATGGTCCCACCACGTCTCCGGTAGATAGTAGACTAACTTCTAGAGATTACTGAGATAACCATGGTCCAGCACGTCTCTGGTAGATAGTAGACTAATTGCTAGAAATTAGTGACTTAACCATGGTCCCAGCACATCTTCGGTAGATAGTAGACTAGCTTCTAGAGATTACTGAGTTAACCATGGTCCCAGCACATCTCCAGTAGATAGTAGACTAGCTGCTAGACATTAATGACTTAACCATGGTCCCAGCACGTCTTCGGTAGATAGTAGACTAGCTTCTAGAGATTACTGAGTTAACCATGGTCCCAGCACATCTCCAGTAGATAGTAGACTAGCTGCTAGACATTACTGAGTTAACCATGGTCCAGCACGTCTCCGGTAGATAGTAGACTAGCTGCTAGACATTACTGAGTTAACCATGGTCCAGCACGTCTCCGGTAGATAGTAGACTAGCTGCTAGACATTACCGAGATAACCATGGTCCAGCACGTCTCCGGTAGATAGTAGACTAGCTGCTAGACATTACTGAGATAACCAGGGTCCAGCACGTCTCCGGTAGATAGTAGACTAGCTGCTAGACATTACTGAGATAACCATGGTCCAGCACATCTCCAGTAGATAGTAGACTAGCTGCTAGACATTACTGAGATAACCATGGTCCAGCACATCTCCAGTAGATAGTAGACTAGCTGCTAGACATTACTGAGTTAACCATGGTCCAGCATATCTCCGGTAGATAGTAGACTAGCTGCTAGACATTACTGAGTTAACCATGGTCCCAGCACGTCTCTGGTAGATAGTAGACTAGCTTCTAGAGATTACTGAGATAACCATGGTCCAGCACGTCTCCGGTAGATAGTAGACTAGCTGCTAGACATTACCGAGATAACCATGGTCCAGCACGTCTCCGGTAGATAGTAGACTAGCTGCTAGACATTACTGAGATAACCATGGTCCAGCACATCTCCGGTAGATAGTAGACTAGCTGCTAGACATTACTGAGATAACCATGGTCCAGCACGTCTCCGGTAGATAGTAGACTAGCTGCTAGACATTACTGAGATAACCATGGTCCAGCACATCTCCAGTAGATAGTAGACTAGCTGCTAGACATTACTGAGATAACCATGGTCCAGCACATCTCCAGTAGATAGTAGACTAGCTGCTAGACATTACTGAGTTAACCATGGTCCAGCATATCTCCGGTAGATAGTAGACTAGCTGCGAGACATTACTGAGTTAACCATGGTCCCAGCACGTCTCCGGTAGATAGTAGACTAGCTTCTAGAGATTACTGAGATAACCATGGTCCAGCACGTCTCCGGTAGATACTAGACTAGCTGCTAGACATTACTGAGATAACCATGGTCCAGTACATCTCCAGTAGATAGTAGACTAGCTGCTAGACATTACTGAGATAACCATGGTCCAGCACATCTCCGGTATATAGTAGACTAGCTTCTAGACATTACTGACTTAACCATGGTCCAGCACATCTCCGGTAGATAGTAGACTAGCTTCTAGAGATTACTGAGTTAACCATGGTCCAGCACGTCTCCGGTAGATAGTAGACTAGCCGCTAGACATTACTGACTTAACCATGGTCCCAGCACATCTCCAGTAGATAGTAGACTAGCTGCTAGACATTAGTAACTTAACCATGGTCCCACCACGTCTCCGGTAGATAGTAGACTAGCTTCTAGAGATTACTGAGATAACCATGGTCCAGCACGTCTCTGGTAGATAGTAGACTAATTGCTAGACATTAGTGACTTAACCATGGTCCCAGCACATCTTCGGTAGATAGTAGACTAGCTTCTAGAGATTACTGAGTTAACCATGGTCCCAGCACATCTCCAGTAGATAGTAGACTAGCTGCTAGACATTAATGACTTAACCATGGTCCCAGCACGTCTTCGGTAGATAGTAGACTAGCTTCTAGAGATTACTGAGTTAACCATGGTCCCAGCACATCTCCAGTAGATAGTAGACTAGCTGCTAGACATTAGTGACTTAACCATGGTCCCAGCACATCTTCGGTAGATAGTAGACTAGCTGCTAGACATTACTGAGTTAACCATGGTCCCAGCACATCTCCAGTAAATAGTAGACTAGCTGCTAGACATTAGTGACTTAACCATGGTCCCAGCACGTCTCCGGTAGTTAGTAGACTAGCTGCTAGACATTACTGACTTAACCATGGTCCCAGCACATCTCCAGTAGATAGTAGACTAGCTGCTAGACATTAGTGACTTAACCATGGTCCCAGCACGTCTTCGGTAGATAGTAGACTAGCTTCTAGAGATTACTGAGTTAACCATGGTCCAGCACACCTCCGGTAGATAGTATACTAGCTGCTAGACATTACTGAGTTAACCACGGTCCCAGCACGTCTCTGGTAGATAGTATACTAGCTGCTAGACATTACTGAGTTAACCATGGTCCAGGACGTCTCCGGTAGATAGTAGACTAGCTGCTAGACATTAGTGACTTAACCATGGTCCAGGACATCTCCGGTAGATAGTATACTAGCTGCTAGACATTACTGAGTTAACCATGGTCCCAGCACGTCTCTGGTAGATAGTAGACTAGCTTCTAGACATTACTGAAATAACCATGGTCCAGCACGTCTCCGGTAGATAGTAGACTAGCTGCTAGACATTACTGACTTAACCATGGTCCCAGCACATCTCCAGTAGATAGTAGACTAGCTGCTAGACATTAGTGACTTAACCATGGTCCAGCACGTCTTCGGTAGATAGTAGACTAGCTTCTAGAGACTTCTGAGTTAACCATGGTCCAGCACGTCTCCGGTAGATAGTAGACTAGCTGCTAGACATTACTGAGTTAACCATGGTCCCAGCACGTCTCTGGTAGATAGTAGACTAGCTGCTAGACATTACTGAGTTAACCATGGTCCAGCATGTCTCCGGTAGCTAGTATACTAGCTTCTAGACATTACTGAGTTAACCATGGTCCCAGCACATCTCTGCTAGATAGTAGACTAGCTGCTAGACATTACTGAGTTAACCATGGTCCCACCAAGTCTCTGGTAGATAGTAGACTAGTTTCTAGACATTACTGAGTTAACCATGGTCCCAGCACGTCTCCGGTAGCTAGTAGACTAGCTGCTAGACATTACTGAGATAACCATGGTCCCACCAAGTCTCTGGTAGATAGTAGACTAGCTTCTAGACATTTCTGAGTTAACCATGGTCCAGCACGTCTCCGGTAGCTAGTATACTAGCTGCTAGACATTAGTGACTTAACCATTCTCCCAGGGACAGGCACGTCTCCAGTAGCTAGTATACTAGCTTCTAGACATTACTGACTTAACCATGGTCCCGGCACGTCTCTGGTAGATAGTAGACTAGCTGCTAGACATTACTGAGTTAACCATGGTCCCAGCACATCTCCGGTAGATAGTAGACTAGCTGCTAGACATTACTGAGATAACCATGGTCCAGCACGTCTCCGGTAGATAGTAGACTAGCTGCTAGACATTACTGAGTTAACCATGGTCCAGCACGTCTCCGGTAGCTAGTATACTAGCTGCTAGACATTAGTGACTTAACCATTCTCCCAGGGACAGGCACGTCTCCAGTAGCTAGTATACTAGCTTCTAGACATTACTGACTTAACCATGGTCCCAGCACGTCTCTGGTAGATAGTAGACTAGCTGCTATACATTACTGAGTTAACCATGGTCCCAGCACATCTCCGGTAGATAGTAGACTAGCTGCTAGACATTACTGAGATAACCATGGTCCAGCACGTCTCCGGTAGATAGTAGACTAGCTTCTAGACATTACTGAGTTAACCATGGTCCAGCACATCTCCGGTAGATAGTAGACTAGCTGCTAGACATTACTGAGATAACCATGGTCCAGCACATCTCCGGTAGATAGTAGACTAGCTGCTAGACATTACTGAGTTAAGCATGGTCCAGCACGTCTCCGGTAGATAGTAGACTAGCTTCTAGACATTACTGAGTTAACCATGGTCCAGCACATCTCCGGTAGATAGTAGACTAGCTGCTAGACATTACTGAGTTAAGCATGGTCCAGCACGTCTCCGGTAGATAGTAGACTAGCTTCTAGACATTACTGACTTAACCATGGTCCCAGCACGTCTCCGGTAGCTAGTAGACTAGCTGCTAGACATTACTGAGTTAACCATGGTCCCAGCACGTCTCCGGTAGATAGTAGACTAGCTTCTAGACATTACTGAATTAACCATGGTCCAGCACGTCTCCGGTAGATAGTAGACTAGCTTCTAGACATTACTGAGTTAACCATGGTCCTACCACGTCTCCGGTAGATAGTAGACTAGCTTCTAGATATTACTGACTTAACCATGGTCCCAGCACGTCTCTGGTAGATAGTAGACTAGCTGCTAGACATTACTGAGTTAACCATGGTCCTAGCACACCTCCGGTAGATAGTAGACTAGCTGCTAGACATTACTGAGATAACCATGGTCCACCACGTCTCCGGTAGATAGTAGACTAGCTTCTAGACATTACTGAGTTAACCATGGTCCAGCACATCTCCGGTAGATAGTAGACTAGCTGCTAGACATTACTGAGTTAAGCATGGTCCAGCACGTCTCCGGTAGATAGTAGACTAGCTGCTAGACATTACTGACTTAACCATGGTCCCAGCACGTCTCCGGTAGCTAGTAGACTAGCTGCTAGACATTACTGAGTTAACCATGGACCCAGCACGTCTCCGGTAGATAGTAGACTAGCTTCTAGACATTACTGAGTTAACCATGGTCCTACCACGTCTCCGGTAGATAGTAGACTAGCTTCTAGACATTACCAAGATAACCATGGTCCCAGCACTTCTCCGGTAGATAGTAGACTAGCTGCTAGACATTACTGACTTAACCATGGTGCCACCAAGTCTCCGGTAGATAGTAGACTAGCTTCTAGACATTACTGAGATAACCATGGTCCTACCACGTCTCCGGTAGATAGTAGACTAGCTTCTAGACATTACTGAGTTAACCATGGTCCAGCATGTCTCCGGTAGCTAGTATACTAGCTTCTAGACATTACTGAGTTAACCATGGTCCCAGCACATCTCTGCTAGAAAGTAGACTAGCTGCTAGACATTACTGAGTTAACCATGGTCCCACCAAGTCTCTGGTAGATAGTAGACTAGTTTCTAGACATTACTGAGTTAACCATGGTCCCAGCACGTCTCCGGTAGCTAGTAGACTAGCTGCTAGACATTACTGAGATAACCATGGTCCCACCAAGTCTCTGGTAGATTGTAGACTAGTTTCTAGACATTACTGAGTTAACCATGGTCCCAGCACGTCTCCGGTAGCTAGTAGACTAGCTGCTAGACATTACTGAGATAACCATGGTCCCACCAAGTCTCTGGTAGATAGTAGACTAGCTTCTAGACATTTCTGAGTTAACCATGGTCCAGCACGTCTCCGGTAGCTAGTATACTAGCTGCTAGACATTAGTGACTTAACCATTCTCCCAGGGACAGGCACGTCTCCGGTAGCTAGTATACTAGCTTCTAGACATTACTGACTTAACCATGGTCCCAGCACGTCTCTGGTAGATAGTAGACTAGCTGCTAGACATTACTGAGTTAACCATGGTCCCAGCACATCTCCGGTAGATAGTAGACTAGCTGCTAGACATTACTGAGATAACCATGGTCCAGCACGTCTCCGGTAGATAGTAGACTAGCTTCTAGACATTACTGAGTTAACCATGGTCCAGCACATCTCCGGTAGATAGTAGACTAGCTGCTAGACATTACTGAGTTAAGCATGGTCCAGCACGTCTCCGGTAGATAGTAGACTAGCTTCTAGACATTACTGACTTAACCATGGTCCCAGCACGTC
Source organism: Anomaloglossus baeobatrachus (assembly GCF_048569485.1). NCBI lineage: Eukaryota > Metazoa > Chordata > Amphibia > Anura > Aromobatidae > Anomaloglossus > Anomaloglossus baeobatrachus. The sequence continues at coordinate 231,379,461 of NC_134361.1, forward strand.
TCCGGTAGCTAGTAGACTAGCTGCTAGACATTACTGAGTTAACCATGGTCCCAGCACGTCTCCGGTAGATAGTAGACTAGCTTCTAGACATTACTAAGTTAACCATGGTCCAGCACGTCTCCGGTAGATAGTAGACTAGCTTCTAGACATTACTGAGTTAACCATGGTCCAACCACGTCTCCGGTAGATAGTAGACTAGCTTCTAGACATTACTGACTTAACCATGGTCCCAGCACATCTCTGGTAGATAGTAAACTAGCTGCTAGACATTACTGAGTTAACCATGGTCCTAGCACGTCTCCGGTAGATAGTAGACTAGCTGCTAGACATTACTGAGATAACCATGGTCCAGCACGTCTCCGGTAGATAGTAGACTAGCTTCTAGACATTACTGAGTTAACCATGGTCCAGCACATCTCCGGTAGATAGTAGACTAGCTGCTAGACATTACTGAGTTAAGCATGGTCCAGCACGTCTCCGGTAGATAGTAGACTAGCTGCTAGACATTACTGACTTAACCATGGTCCCAGCACGTCTCCGGTAGCTAGTAGACTAGCTGCTAGACATTACTGAGTTAACCATGGTCCCAGCACGTCTCCGGTAGATAGTAGACTAGCTTCTAGACATTACTGAGTTAACCATGGTCCTACCACGTCTCCGGTAGATAGTAGACTAGCTTCTAGACATTACCAAGATAACCATGGTCCCAGCACTTCTCCGGTAGATAGTAGACTAGCTGCTAGACATTACTGAGTTAACCATGGTCCAGCACGTCTCCGGTAGCTAGTATACTAGCTGCTAGACATTAGTGACTTAACCATTCTCCCAGGGACAGGCACGACTCCGGTAGCTAGTATACTAGCTTCTAGACATTACTGACTTAACCATGGTCCCAGCACGTCTCTGGTAGATAGTAGACTAGCTGCTAGACATTACTGAGTTAACCATGGTCCCAGCACATCTCCGGTAGATAGTAGACTAGCTGCTAGACATTACTGAGATAACCGTGGTCCAGCACGTCTCCGTTAGATAGTAGACTAGCTTCTAGACATTACTGAGTTAACGATGGTCCAGCACATCTCCGGTAGATAGTAGACTAGCTGCTAGACATTACTGAGTTAAGCATGGTCCAGCACGTCTCCGGTAGATAGTAGACTAGCTTCTAGACATTACTGACTTAACCATGGTCCCAGCACGTCTCCGGTAGCTAGTAGACTAGCTGCTAGACATTACTGAGTTAACCATGGTCCCAGCACGTCTCCGGTAGATAGTAGACTAGCTTCTAGACATTACTGAATTAACCATGGTCCAGCACGTCTCCGGTAGATAGTAGACTAGCTTCTAGACATTACTGAGTTAACCATGGTCCTACCACGTCTCCGGTAGATAGTAGACTAGCTTCTAGACATTACTGACTTAACCATGGTCCCAGCACGTCTCTGGTAGATAGTAGACTAGCTGCTAGACATTACTGAGTTAACCATAGTCCTAGCACATCTCCGGTAGATAGTAGACTAGCTGCTAGACATTACTGAGATAACCATGGTCCAGCACGTCTCCGGTAGATTGTAGACTAGCTGCTAGACATTACTGAGTTAAGCATGGTCCAGCACGTCTCCGGTAGATAGTAGACTAGCTGCTAGACATTACTGACTTAACCATGGTCCCAGCACGTCTCCGGTAGCTAGTAGACTAGCTGCTAGACATTACTGACTTAACCATGGTCCCAGCACGTCTCTGGTAGATAGTAGACTAGCTGCTAGACATTACTGAGTTAACCATGGTCCTAGCACATCTCCGGTAGATAGTAGACTAGCTGCTAGACATTACTGAGATAACCATGGTCCAGCACGTCTCCGGTAGATAGTAGACTAGCTTCTAGACATTACTGAGTTAACCATGGTCCAGCACATCTCCGGTAGATAGTAGACTAGCTGCTAGACATTACTGAGTTAAGCATGGTCCAGCACGTCTCCGGTAGATAGTAGACTAGCTGCTAGACATTACTGACTTAACCATGGTCCCAGCACGTCTCCGGTAGCTAGTAGACTAGCTGCTAGACATTACTGAGTTAACCATGGTCCCAGCACGTCTCCGGTAGATAGTAGACTAGCTTCTAGACATTACTGAGTTAACCATGGTCCTACCACGTCTCCGGTAGATAGTAGACTAGCTTCTAGACATTACCAAGATAACCATGGTCCCAGCACTTCTCCGGTAGATAGTAGACTAGCTGCTAGACATTACTGAGTTAACCATGGTCCAGCACGTCTCCGGTAGCTAGTATACTAGCTGCTAGACATTACTGACTTAACCATGGTCCCAGCACGTCTCCGGTAGCTAGTAGACTAGCTGCTAGACATTACTGAGTTAACCATGGTCCCAGCACGTCTCCGGTAGATAGTAGACTAGCTTCTAGACATTACTGAGTTAACCATGGTCCTACCACGTCTCCGGTAGATAGTAGACTAGCTTCTAGACATTACCAAGATAACCATGGTCCCAGCACTTCTCCGGTAGATAGTAGACTAGCTGCTAGACATTACTGAGTTAACCATGGTCCAGCACGTCTCCGGTAGCTAGTATACTAGCTGCTAGACATTAGTGACTTAACCATTCTCCCAGGGACAGGCACGTCTCCGGTAGCTAGTATACTAGCTTCTAGACATTACTGACTTAACAATGGTCCCAGCACGTCTCTGGTAGATAGTAGACTAGCTGCTAGACATTACTGAGTTAACCATGGTCCCAGCACATCTCCGGTAGATAGTAGACTAGCTGCTAGACATAACTGAGATAATCATGGTCCAGCACGTCTCCGGTAGATAGTAGACTAGCTTCTAGACATTACTGAGTTAACCATGGTCCAGCACATCTCCGGTAGATAGTAGACTAGCTGCTAGACATTACTGAGTTAACCATGGTCCCAGCACATCTCCGGTAGATAGTAGACTAGCTGCTAGACATTACTGAGATAACCATGGTCCAGCACGTCTCCGGTAGATAGTAGACTAGCTGCTAGACATTACTGAGATAACCATGGTCCAGCACGTCTCCGGTAGATAGTAGACTAGCTTCTAGACATTACTGAGTTAACCATGGTCCAGCACATCTCCGGTAGATAGTAGACTAGCTGCTAGACATTACTGAGATAACCATGGTCCAGCACGTCTCCGGTAGATAGTAGACTAGCTTCTAGACATTACTGAGTTAACCATGGTCCAGCACATCTCCGGTAGATAGTAGACTAGCTGCTAGACATTACTGAGTTAAGCATGGTCCAGCACGTCTCCGGTAGATAGTAGACTAGCTTCTAGACATTACTGACTTAACCATGGTCCCAGCACGTCTCCGGTAGCTAGAAGACTAGCTGCTAGACATTACTGAGTTAACCATGGTCCCAGCACGTCTCCGGTAGATAGTAGACTAGCTTCTAGACATTACTGAATTAACCATGGTCCAGCACGTCTCCGGTAGATAGTAGACTAGCTTCTAGACATTACTGAGTTAACCATGGTCCCACCACGTCTCCGGTAGATAGTAGACTAGCTGCTAGACATTACTGAGATAACCATGGTCCAGCACGTCTCCGGTAGATAGTAGACTAGCTTCTAGACATTACTGAGTTAACCATGGTCCAGCACATCTCCGGTAGATAGTAGACTAGCTGCTAGACATTACTGAGTTAAGCATGGTCCAGCACGTCTCCGGTAGATAGTAGACTAGCTTCTAGACATTACTGACTTAACCATGGTCCCAGCACGTCTCCGGTAGCTAGAAGACTAGCTGCTAGACATTACTGAGTTAACCATGGTCCCAGCACGTCTCCGGTAGATAGTAGACTAGCTTCTAGACATTACTGAATTAACCATGGTCCAGCACGTCTCCGGTAGATAGTAGACTAGCTTCTAGACATTACTGAGTTAACCATGGTCCTACCACGTCTCCGGTAGATAGTAGACTAGCTTCTAGACATTACTGACTTAACCATGGTCCCAGCACGTCTCTGGTAGATAGTAGACTAGCTGCTAGACATTACTGAGTTAACCATAGTCCTAGCACATCTCCGGTAGATAGTAGACTAGCTGCTAGACATTACTGAGATAACCATGGTCCAGCACGTCTCCGGTAGATAGTAGACTAGCTTCTAGACATTACTGAGTTAACCATGGTCCAGCACATCTCCGGTAGATAGTAGACTAGCTGCTAGACATTACTGAGTTAAGCATGGTCCAGCACGTCTCCGGTAGATAGTAGACTAGCTGCTAGACATTACTGACTTAACCATGGTCCCAGCACGTCTCCGGTAGCTAGTAGACTAGCTGCTAGACATTACTGACTTAACCATGGTCCCAGCACGTCTCTGGTAGATAGTAGACTAGCTGCTAGACATTACTGAGTTAACCATGGTCCTAGCACATCTCCGGTAGATAGTAGACTAGCTGCTAGACATTACTGAGATAACCATGGTCCAGCACGTCTCCGGTAGATAGTAGACTAGCTTCTAGACATTACTGAGTTAACCATGGTCCAGCACATCTCCGGTAGATAGTAGACTAGCTGCTAGACATTACTGAGTTAAGCATGGTCCAGCACGTCTCCGGTAGATAGTAGACTAGCTGCTAGACATTACTGACTTAACCATGGTCCCAGCACGTCTCCGGTAGCTAGTAGACTAGCTGCTAGACATTACTGAGTTAACCATGAACCCAGCACATCTCCGGTAGATAGTAGACTAGCTTCTAGACATTACTGAGTTAACCATGGTCCTACCACGTCTCCGGTAGATAGTAGACTAGCTTCTAGACATTACCAAGATAACCATGGTCCCAGCACTTCTCCGGTAGATAGTAGACTAGCTGCTAGACATTACTGAGTTAACCATGGTCCAGCACGTCTCCGGTAGCTAGTATACTAGCTGCTAGACATTAGTGACTTAACCATTCTCCCAGGGACAGGCACGTCTCCGGTAGCTAGTATACTAGCTTCTAGACATTACTGACTTAACCATGGTCCCAGCACGTCTCTGGTAGATAGTAGACTAGCTGCTAGACATTACCGAGTTAACCATGGTCCCAGCACATCTCCGGTAGATAGTAGACTAGCTGCTAGACATTACTGAGATAATCATGGTCCAGCACGTCTCCGGTAGATAGTAGACTAGCTGCTAGACATTACTGAGTTAACCATGGTCCAGCACATCTCCGGTAGATAGTAGACTAGCTGCTAGACATTACTGAGTTAAGCATGGTCCAGCACGTCTCCGGTAGATAGTAGACTAGCTTCTAGACATTACTGACTTAACCATGGTCCCAGCACGTCTCCGGTAGCTAGTAGACTAGCTGCTAGACATTACTGAGTTAACCATGGTCCCAGCACGTCTCCGGTAGATAGTAGACTAGCTTCTAGACATTACTGAGTTAACCATGGTCCAGCACGTCTCCGGTAGATAGTAGACTAGCTTCTAGACATTACTGAGTTAACCATGGTCCTACCACGTCTCCGGTAGATAGTAGACTAGCTTCTAGACATTACTGACTTAACCATGGTCCCAGCACGTCTCTGGTAGATAGTAGACTAGCTGCTAGACATTACTGAGTTAACCATGGTCCTAGCACATCTCCGGTAGATAGTAGACTAGCTGCTAGACATTACTGAGATAACCATGGTCCAGCACGTCTCCGGTAGATAGTAGACTAGCTTCTAGACATTACTGAGTTAACCATGGTCCAGCACATCTCCGGTAGATAGTAGACTAGCTGCTAGACATTACTGAGTTAAGCATGGTCCAGCCCGTCTCCGGTAGATAGTAGACTAGCTGCTAGACATTACTGACTTAACCATGGTCCCAGCACGTCTCCGGTAGCTAGTAGACTAGCTGCTAGACATTACTGAGTTAACCATGGTCCCAGCACGTCTCCGGTAGATAGTAGACTAGCTTCTAGACATTACTGAGTTAACCATGGTCCTACCACGTCTCCGGTAGATAGTAGACTAGCTTCTAGACATTACCAAGATAACCATGGTCCCAGCACTTCTCCGGTAGATAGTAGACTAGCTGCTAGACATTACTGACTTAACCATGGTGCCTCCAAGTCTCCGGTAGATAGTAGACTAGCTTCTAGACATTACTGACTTAACCATGGTCCCAGCACGTCTCTGGTAGATAGTAGACTAGCTGCTAGACATTACTGAGTTAACCATGGTCCTAGCACATCTCCGGTAGATAGTAGACTAGCTGCTAGACATTACTGAGATAACCATGGTCTAGCACGTCTCCGGTAGATAGTAGACTAGCTTCTAGATATTACTGAGATAACCATGGTCCAGCACATCTCCGGTAGATAGTAGACTAGCTGCTAGACATTACTGAGTTAAGCATGGTCCAGCACGTCTCCGGTAGATAGTAGACTAGCTGCTAGACATTACTGACTTAACCATGGTCCCAGCACGTCTCCGGTAGCTAGTAGACTAGCTGCTAGACATTACTGAGTTAACCATGGTCCCAGCACGTCTCCGGTAGATAGTAGACTAGCTTCTAGACATTACTGAGTTAACCATGGTCCTACCACGTCTCCGGTAGATAGTAGACTAGCTTCTAGACATTACCAAGATAACCATGGTCCCAGCACTTCTCCGGTAGATAGTAGACTAGCTGCTAGACATTACTGAGTTAACCATGATCCAGCACGTCTCCGGTAGCTAGTATACTAGCTGCTAGACATTAGTGACTTAACCATTCTCCCAGGGACAGGCACGTCTCCGGTAGCTAGTATACTAGCTTCTAGACATTACTGACTTAACCATGGTCCCAGCACGTCTCTGGTAGATAGTAGACTAGCTGCTAGACATTACTGAGTTAACCATGGTCCCAGCACATCTCCGGTAGATAGTAGACTAGCTGCTAGACATTACTGAGATAATCATGGTCCAGCACGTCTCCGGTAGATAGTAGACTAGCTTCTAGACATTACTGAGTTAACCATGGTCCAGCACATCTCCGGTAGATAGTAGACTAGCTGCTAGACATTACTGAGTTAAGCATGGTCCAGCACGTCTCCGGTAGATAGTAGACTAGCTTCTAGACATTACTGACTTAACCATGGTCCCAGCACGTCTCCGGTAGCTAGTAGACTAGCTGCTAGACAATACTGAGTTAACCATGGTCCCAGCACGTCTCCGGTAGATAGTAGACTAGCTTCTAGACATTACTGAGTTAACCATGGTCCAGCACGTCTCCGGTAGATAGTAGACTACCTTCTAGACATTACTGAGTTAACCATGGTCCTACCACGTCTCCGGTAGATAGTAGACTAGCTTCTAGACATTACTGACTTAACCATGGTCCCAGCACGTCTCTGGTAGATAGTAGACTAGCTGCTAGACATTACTGAGTTAACCATGGTCCTAGCACATCTCCGGTAGATAGTAGACTAGCTGCTAGACATTACTGAGATAACCATGGTCCAGCACGTCTCCGGTAGATAGTAGACTAGCTTCTAGACATTACTGAGTTAACCATGGTCCAGCACATCTCCGGTAGATAGTAGACTAGCTGCTAGACATTACTGAGTTAAGCATGGTCCAGCACGTCTCCGGTAGATAGTAGACTAGCTGCTAGACATTACTGACTTAACCATGGTCCCAGCACGTCTCCGGTAGCTAGTACACTAGCTGCTAGACATTACTGAGTTAACCATGGTCCCAGCACGTCTCCGGTAGATAGTAGACTAGCTTCTAGACATTACTGAGTTAACCATGGTCCTACCACGTCTCCGGTAGATAGTAGACTAGCTTCTAGACATTACCAAGATAACCATGGTCCCAGCACTTCTCCGGTAGATAGTAGACTAGCTGCTAGACATTACTGAGTTAACCATGGTCCAGCACGTCTCCGGTAGCTAGTATACTAGCTGCTAGACATTAGTGACTTAACCATTCTCCCAGGGACAGGCACGTCTCCGGTAGCTAGTATACTAGCTTCTAGACATTACTGACTTAACCATGGTCCCAGCACGTCTCTGGTAGATAGTAGACTAGCTGCTAGACATTACTGAGTTAACCATGGTCCCAGCACATCTCCGGTAGATAGTAGACTAGCTGCTAGACATTACTGAGATAACCGTGGTCCAGCACGTCTCCGTTAGATAGTAGACTAGCTTCTAGACATTACTGAGTTAACGATGGTCCAGCACATCTCCGGTAGATAGTAGACTAGCTGCTAGACATTACTGAGTTAAGCATGGTCCAGCACGTCTCCGGTAGATAGTAGACTAGCTTCTAGACATTACTGACTTAACCATGGTCCCAGCACGTCTCCGGTAGCTAGTAGACTAGCTGCTAGACATTACTGAGTTAACCATGGTCCCAGCACGTCTCCGGTAGATAGTAGACTAGCTTCTAGACATTACTGAATTAACCATGGTCCAGCACGTCTCCGGTAGATAGTAGACTAGCTTCTAGACATTACTGAGTTAACCATGGTCCTACCACGTCTCCGGTAGATAGTAGACTAGCTTCTAGACATTACTGACTTAACCATGGTCCCAGCACGTCTCTGGTAGATAGTAGACTAGCTGCTAGACATTACTGAGTTAACCATAGTCCTAGCACATCTCCGGTAGATAGTAGACTAGCTGCTAGACATTACTGAGATAACCATGGTCCAGCACGTCTCCGGTAGATAGTAGACTAGCTTCTAGACATTACTGAGTTAACCATGGTCCAGCACATCTCCGGTAGATAGTAGACTAGCTGCTAGACATTACTGAGTTAAGCATGGTCCAGCACGTCTCCGGTAGATAGTAGACTAGCTGCTAGACATTACTGACTTAACCATGGTCCCAGCACGTCTCCGGTAGCTAGTAGACTAGCTGCTAGACATTACTGACTTAACCATGGTCCCAGCACGTCTCTGGTAGATAGTAGACTAGCTGCTAGACATTACTGAGTTAACCATGGTCCTAGCACATCTCCGGTAGATAGTAGACTAGCTGCTAGACATTACTGAGATAACCATGGTCCAGCACGTCTCCGGTAGATAGTAGACTAGCTTCTAGACATTACTGAGTTAACCATGGTCCAGCACATCTCCGGTAGATAGTAGACTAGCTGCTAGACATTACTGAGTTAAGCATGGTCCAGCACGTCTCCGGTAGATAGTAGACTAGCTGCTAGACATTACTGACTTAACCATGGTCCCAGCACGTCTCCGGTAGCTAGTAGACTAGCTGCTAGACATTACTGAGTTAACCATGGTCCCAGCACGTCTCCGGTAGATAGTAGACTAGCTTCTAGACATTACTGAGTTAACCATGGTCCTACCACGTCTCCGGTAGATAGTAGACTAGCTTCTAGACATTACCAAGATAACCATGGTCCCAGCACTTCTCCGGTAGATAGTAGACTAGCTGCTAGACATTACTGAGTTAACCATGGTCCAGCACGTCTCCGGTAGCTAGCATACTAGCTGCTAGACATTACTGACTTAACCATGGTCCCAGCACGTCTCCGGTAGCTAGTAGACTAGCTGCTAGACATTACTGAGTTAACCATGGTCCCAGCACGTCTCCGGTAGATAGTAGACTAGCTTCTAGACATTACTGAGTTAACCATGGTCCTACCACGTCTGCGGTAGATAGTAGACTAGCTTCTAGACATTACCAAGATAACCATGGTCCCAGCACTTCTCCGGTAGATAGTAGACTAGCTGCTAGACATTACTGAGTTAACCATGGTCCAGCACGTCTCCGGTAGCTAGTATACTAGCTGCTAGACATTAGTGACTTAACCATTCTCCCAGGGACAGGCACGTCTCCGGTAGCTAGTATACTAGCTTCTAGACATTACTGACTTAACCATGGTCCCAGCACGTCTCTGGTAGATAGTAGACTAGCTGCTAGACATTAATGAGTTAACCATGGTCCCAGCACATCTCCGGTAGATAGTAGACTAGCTGCTAGACATTACTGAGATAATCATGGTCCAGCACGTCTCCGGTAGATAGTAGACTAGCTTCTAGACATTACTGAGTTAACCATGGTCCAGCACATCTCCGGTAGATAGTAGACTAGCTGCTAGACATTACTGAGTTAACCATGGTCCCAGCACATCTCCGGTAGATAGTAGACTAGCTGCTAGACATTACTGAGATAACCATGGTCCAGCACGTCTCCGGTAGATAGTAGACTAGCTTCTAGACATTACTGAGTTAACCATGGTCCAGCACATCTCCGGTAGATAGTAGACTAGCTGCTAGACATTACTGAGTTAAGCATGGTCCAGCACGTCTCCGGTAGATAGTAGACTAGCTTCTAGACATTACTGACTTAACCATGGTCCCAGCACGTCTCCGGTAGCTAGTAGACTAGCTGCTAGACATTACTGAGTTAACCATGGTCCCAGCACGTCTCCGGTAGATAGTAGACTAGCTTCTAGACATTACTGAATTAACCATGGTCCAGCACGTCTCCGGTAGATAGTAGACTAGCTTCTAGACATTACTGAGTTAACCATGGTCCTACCACGTCTCCGGTAGATAGTAGACTAGCTTCTAGACATTACTGACTTAACCATGGTCCCAGCACGTCTCTGGTAGATAGTAGACTAGCTGCTAGACATTACTGAGTTAACCATAGTCCTAGCACATCTCCGGTAGATAGTAGACTAGCTGCTAGACATTACTGAGATAACCATGGTCCAGCACGTCTCCGGTAGATAGTAGACTAGCTGCTAGACATTACTGAGATAACCAGGGTCCAGCACGTCTCCGGTAGATAGTAGACTAGCTTCTAGACATTACTGAGTTAACCATGGTCCCAGCACGTCTCCGGTAGCTAGTAGACTAGCTGCTAGACATTACTGACTTAACCATGGTCCCAGCACGTCTCTGGTAGATAGTAGACTAGCTGCTAGACATTACTGAGTTAACCATGGTCCTAGCACATCTCCGGTAGATAGTAGACTAGCTGCTAGACATTACTGAGATAACCATGGTCCAGCACGTCTCCGGTAGATAGTAGACTAGCTTCTAGACATTACTGAGTTAACCATGGTCCAGCACATCTCCGGTAGATAGTAGACTAGCTGCTAGACATTACTGAGTTAAGCATGGTCCAGCACGTCTCCGGTAGATAGTAGACTAGCTGCTAGACATTACTGACTTAACCATGGTCCCAGCACGTCTCCGGTAGCTAGTAGACTAGCTGCTAGACATTACTGAGTTAACCATGGTCCCAGCACGTCTCCGGTAGATAGTAGACTAGCTTCTAGACATTACTGAGTTAACCATGGTCCTACCACGTCTCCGGTAGATAGTAGACTAGCTTCTAGACATTACCAAGATAACCATGGTCCCAGCACTTCTCCGGTAGATAGTAGACTAGCTGCTAGACATTACTGAGTTAACCATGGTCCAGCACGTCTCCGGTAGCTAGTATACTAGCTGCTAGACATTAGTGACTTAACCATTCTCCCAGGGACAGGCACGTCTCCGGTAGCTAGTATACTAGCTTCTAGACATTACTGACTTAACCATGGTCCCAGCACGTCTCTGGTAGATAGTAGACTAGCTGCTAGACATTACTGAGTTAACCATGGTCCCAGCACATCTCCGGTAGATAGTAGACTAGCTGCTAGACATTACTGAGATAATCATGGTCCAGCACGTCTCAAGTAGATAGTAGACTAGCTGCTAGACATTACTGAGTTAACCATGGTCCAGCACATCTCCGGTAGATAGTAGACTAGCTGCTAGACATTACTGAGTTAAGCATGGTCCAGCACGTCTCCGGTAGATAGTAGACTAGCTTCTAGACATTACTGACTTAACCATGGTCCCAGCACGTCTCCGGTAGCTAGTAGACTAGCTGCTAGACATTACTGAGTTAACCATGGTCCCAGCACGTCTCCGGTAGATAGTAGACTAGCTTCTAGACATTACTGAGTTAACCATGGTCCAGCACGTCTCCGGTAGATAGTAGACTAGCTTCTAGACATTACTGAGTTAACCATGGTCCTACCACGTCTCCGGTAGATAGTAGACTAGCTTCTAGACATTACTGACTTAACCATGGTCCCAGCACGTCTCTGGTAGATAGTAGACTAGCTGCTAGACATTACTGAGATAACCATGGTCCCACCACGTCTCCGGTAGATAGTAGACTAGCTGCTAGACATTACTGAGTTAACCATGGTCCTAGCACATCTCCGGTAGATAGTAGACTAGCTGCTAGACATTACTGAGATAACCATGGTCCAGCACGTCTCCGGTAGATAGTAGACTAGCTTCTAGACATTACTGAGTTAACCATGGTCCAGCACATCTCCGGTAGATAGTAGACTAGCTGCTAGACATTACTGAGTTAAGCATGGTCCAGCACGTCTCCGGTAGATAGTAGACTAGCTGCTAGACATTACTGACTTAACCATGGTCCCAGCACGTCTCCGGTAGCTAGTAGACTAGCTGCTAGACATTACTGAGTTAACCATGGTCCCAGCACGTCTCCGGTAGATAGTAGACTAGCTTCTAGACATTACTGAGTTAACCATGGTCCTACCACGTCTCCGGTAGATAGTAGACTAGCTTCTAGACATTACCAAGATAACCATGGTCCCAGCACTTCTCCGGTAGATAGTAGACTAGCTGCTAGACATTACTGACTTAACCATGGTGCCACCAAGTCTCCGGTAGATAGTAGACTAGCTTCTAGACATTACTGAGATAACCATGGTCCAGCACGTCTCCGGTAGATAGTAGACTAGCTGCTAGACATTACTGAGTTAACATGGTCCAGCACGTCTCCGGTAGCTAGTAGACTAGCTGCTAGACATTACTGAGTTAACCATGGTCCCAGCACGTCTCCGGTAGATAGTAGACTAGCTTCTAGACATTACTGAGTTAACCATGGTCCTACCACGTCTCCGGTAGATAGTAGACTAGCTTCTAGACATTACCAAGATAACCATGGTCCCAGCACTTCTCCGGTAGATAGTAGACTAGCTGCTAGACATTACTGAGTTAACCATGGTCCAGCACGTCTCCGGTAGCTAGTATACTTGCTGCTAGACATTAGTGACTTAACCATTCTCCCAGGGACAGGCACGTCTCCGGTAGCTAGTATACTAGCTTCTAGACATTACTGACTTAACCATGGTCCCAGCACGTCTCTGGTAGATAGTAGACTAGCTGCTAGACATTACTGAGTTAACCATGGTCCCAGCACATCTCTGGTAGATAGTAGACTAGCTGCTAGACATTACTGAGTTAACCATGGTCCTAGCACATCTCCGGTAGATAGTAGACTAGCTGCTAGACATTACTGAGATAATCATGGTCCAGCACGTCTCCGGTAGATAGTAGACTAGCTTCTAGACATTACTGAGTTAACCATGGTCCAGCACATCTCCGGTAGATAGTAGACTAGCTGCTAGACATTACTGAGTTAACCATGGTCCCAGCACATCTCCGGTAGATAGTAGACTAGCTGCTAGACATTACTGAGATAACCATGGTCCAGCACGTCTCCGGTAGATAGTAGACTAGCTTCTAGACATTACTGAGTTAACCATGGTCCAGCACATCTCCGGTAGATAGTAGACTAGCTGCTAGACATTACTGAGTTAAGCATGGTCCAGCACGTCTCCGGTAGATAGTAGACTAGCTTCTAGACATTACTGACTTAACCATGGTCCCAGCACGTCTCCGGTAGCTAGTAGACTAGCTGCTAGACATTACTGAGTTAACCATGGTCCCAGCACGTCTCCGGTAGATAGTAGACTAGCTTCTAGACATTACTGAATTAACCATGGTCCAGCACGTCTCCGGTAGATAGTAGACTAGCTTCTAGACATTACTGAGTTAACCATGGTCCTACCACGTCTCCGGTAGATAGTAGACTAGCTTCTAGACATTACTGACTTAACCATGGTCCCAGCACGTCTCTGGTAGATAGTAGACTAGCTGCTAGACATTACTGAGTTAACCATAGTCCTAGCACATCTCCGGTAGATAGTAGACTAGCTGCTAGACATTACTGAGATAACCATGGTCCAGCACGTCTCCGGTAGATAGTAGACTAGCTGCTAGACATTACTGAGATAACCAGGGTCCAGCACGTCTCCGGTAGATAGTAGACTAGCTTCTAGACATTACTGAGTTAACCATGGTCCCAGCACGTCTCCGGTAGCTAGTAGACTAGCTGCTAGACATTACTGACTTAACCATGGTCCCAGCACGTCTCTGGTAGATAGTAGACTAGCTGCTAGACATTACTGAGTTAACCATGGTCCTAGCACATCTCCGGTAGATAGTAGACTAGCTGCTAGACATTACTGAGATAACCATGGTCCAGCACGTCTCCGGTAGATAGTAGACTAGCTTCTAGACATTACTGAGTTAACCATGGTCCAGCACATCTCCGGTAGATAGTAGACTAGCTGCTAGACATTACTGAGTTAAGCATGGTCCAGCACGTCTCCGGTAGATAGTAGACTAGCTGCTAGACATTACTGACTTAACCATGGTCCCAGCACGTCTCCGGTAGCTAGTAGACTAGCTGCTAGACATTACTGAGTTAACCATGGTCCCAGCACGTCTCCGGTAGATAGTAGACTAGCTTCTAGACATTACTGAGTTAACCATGGTCCTACCACGTCTCCGGTAGATAGTAGACTAGCTTCTAGACATTACCAAGATAACCATGGTCCCAGCACTTCTCCGGTAGATAGTAGACTAGCTGCTAGACATTACTGAGTTAACCATGGTCCAGCACGTCTCCGGTAGCTAGTATACTAGCTGCTAGACATTAGTGACTTAACCATTCTCCCAGGGACAGGCACGTCTCCGGTAGCTAGTATACTAGCTTCTAGACATTACTGACTTAACCATGGTCCCAGCACGTCTCTGGTAGATAGTAGACTAGCTGCTAGACATTACTGAGTTAACCATGGTCCCAGCACATCTCCAGTAGATAGTAGACTAGCTGCTAGACATTACTGAGATAATCATGGTCCAGCACGTCTCAAGTAGATAGTAGACTAGCTGCTAGACATTACTGAGTTAACCATGGTCCAGCACATCTCCGGTAGATAGTAGACTAGCTGCTAGACATTACTGAGTTAAGCATGGTCCAGCACGTCTCCGGTAGATAGTAGACTAGCTTCTAGACATTACTGACTTAACCATGGTCCCAGCACGTCTCCGGTAGCTAGTAGACTAGCTTCTAGACATTACTGAGTTAACCATGGTCCCAGCACGTCTCCGGTAGATAGTAGACTAGCTTCTAGACATTACTGAGTTAACCATGGTCCAGCACGTCTCCGGTAGATAGTAGACTAGCTTCTAGACATTACTGAGTTAACCATGGTCCTACCACGTGTCCGGTAGATAGTAGACTAGCTTCTAGACATTACTGACTTAACCATGGTCCCAGCACGTCTCTGGTAGATAGTAGACTAGCTGCTAGACATTACTGAGATAACCATGGTCCCACCACGTCTCCGGTAGATAGTAGACTAGCTGCTAGACATTACTGAGTTAACCATGGTCCTAGCACATCTCCGGTAGATAGTAGACTAGCTGCTAGACATTACTGAGATAACCATGGTCCAGCACGTCTCCGGTAGATAGTAGACTAGCTTCTAGACATTACTGAGTTAACCATGGTCCAGCACATCTCCGGTAGATAGTAGACTAGCTGCTAGACATTACTGAGTTAAGCATGGTCCAGCACGTCTCCGGTAGATAGTAGACTAGCTGCTAGACATTACTGACTTAACCATGGTCCCAGCACGTCTCCGGTAGCTAGTAGACTAGCTGCTAGACATTACTGAGTTAACCATGGTCCCAGCACGTCTCCGGTAGATAGTAGACTAGCTTCTAGACATTACTGAGTTAACCATGGTCCTACCACGTCTCCGGTAGATAGTAGACTAGCTTCTAGACATTACCAAGATAACCATGGTCCCAGCACTTCTCCGGTAGATAGTAGACTAGCTGCTAGACATTACTAACTTAACCATGGTGCCACCAAGTCTCCGGTAGATAGTAGACTAGCTTCTAGACATTACTGAGATAACCATGGTCCAGCACGTCTCCGGTAGATAGTAGACTAGCTGCTAGACATTGTGGAGTTAACATGGTCCAGCACGTCTCCGGTAGCTAGTAGACTAGCTGCTAGACATTACTGAGTTAACCATGGTCCCAGCACGTCTCCGGTAGATAGTAGACTAGCTTCTAGACATTACTGAGTTAACCATGGTCCTACCACGTCTCCGGTAGATAGTAGACTAGCTTCTAGACATTACCAAGATAACCATGGTCCCAGCACTTCTCCGGTAGATAGTAGACTAGCTGCTAGACATTACTGAGTTAACCATGGTCCAGCACGTCTCCGGTAGCTAGTATACTAGCTGCTAGACATTAGTGACTTAACCATTCTCCCAGGGACAGGCACGTCTCCGGTAGCTAGTATACTAGCTTCTAGACATTACTGACTTAACCATGGTCCCAGCACGTCTCTGGTAGATAGTAGACTAGCTGCTAGACATTACTGAGTTAACCATGGTCCCAGCACATCTCTGGTAGATAGTAGACTAGCTGCTAGACATTACTGAGATAACCATGGTCTAGCACGTCTCCGGTAGATAGTAGACTAGCTTCTAGACATTACTGAGTTAACCATGGTCCAGCACATCTCCGGTAGATAGTAGACTAGCTGCTAGACATTACTGAGTTAAGCATGGTCCAGCACGTCTCCGGTAGATAGTAGACTAGCTTCTAGACATTACTGACTTAACCATGGTCCCAGCACGTCTCCGGTAGCTAGTAGACTAGCTGCTAGACATTACTGAGTTAACCATGGTCCCAGCACGTCTCCGGTAGATAGTAGACTAGCTTCTAGACATTACTGAGTTAACCATGGTCCAGCACGTCTCCGGTAGATAGTAGACTAGCTTCTAGACATTACTGAGTTAACCATGGTCCTACCACGTCTCCGGTAGATAGTAGACTAGCTTCTAGACATTACTGACTTAACCATGGTCCCAGCACGTCTCTGGTAGATAGTAGACTAGCTGCTAGACATTACTGAGTTAACCATGGTCCTAGCACATCTCCGGTAGATAGTAGACTAGCTGCTAGACATTACTGAGATAACCATGGTCCAGCACGTCTCCGGTAGATAGTAGACTAGCTTCTAGACATTACTGAGATAACCATGGTCCAGCACATCTCCGGTAGATAGTAGACTAGCTGCTAGACATTACTGAGTTAAGCATGGTCCAGCACGTCTCCGGTAGATAGTAGACTAGCTGCTAGACATTACTGACTTAACCATGGTCCCAGCACGTCTCCGGTAGCTAGTAGACTAGCTGCTAGACATTACTGAGTTAACCATGGTCCCAGCACGTCTCCGGTAGATAGTAGACTAGCTTCTAGACATTACTGAGTTAACCATGGTCCTACCACGTCTCCGGTAGATAGTAGACTAGCTTCTAGACATTACCAAGATAACCATGGTCCCAGCACTTCTCCGGTAGATAGTAGACTAGCTGCTAGACATTACTGAGTTAACCATGGTCCAGCACGTCTCCGGTAGCTAGTATACTAGCTGCTAGACATTAGTGACTTAACCATTCTCCCAGGGACAGGCACGTCTCCGGTAGCTAGTATACTAGCTTCTAGACATTACTGACTTAACCATGGTCCCAGCACGTCTCTGGTAGATAGTAGACTAGCTGCTAGACATTACTGAGTTAACCATGGTCCCAGCACATCTCCGGTAGATAGTAGACTAGCTGCTAGACATTACTGAGATAATCATGGTCCAGCACGTCTCCGGTAGATAGTAGACTAGCTGCTAGACATTACTGACTTAACCATGGTCCCAGCACGTCTCCGGTAGCTAGTAGACTAGCTGCTAGACATTACTGAGTTAACCATGGTCCCAGCACGTCTCCGGTAGATAGTAGACTAGCTTCTAGACATTACTGAGTTAACCATGGTCCCAGCACGTCTCCGGTAGATAGTAGACTAGCTTCTAGACATTACTGAGTTAACCATGGTCCTACCACGTCTCCGGTAGATAGTAGACTAGCTTCTAGACATTACCAAGATAACCATGGTCCTACCACGTCTCCGGTAGATAGTAGACTAGCTGCTAGACATTACTGAGTTAACCATGGTCCCAGCACGTCTCCGGTAGATAGTAGACTAGCTGCTAGACATTACTGAGTTAACCATGGTCCTAGCACATCTCCGGTAGATAGTAGACTAGCTGCTAGACATTACTGAGATAACCATGGTCCAGCACGTCTCCGGTAGATAGTAGACTAGCTTCTAGACATTACTGAGTTAACCATGGTCCAGCACATCTCCGGTAGATAGTAGACTAGCTGCTAGACATTACTGAGTTAAGCATGGTCCAGCACGTCTCCGATAGATAGTATACTAGCTGCTAGACATTACTGACTTAACCATGGTCCCAGCACGTCTCCGGTAGCTAGTAGACTAGCTGCTAGACATTACTGAGTTAACCATGGTCCCAGCACGTCTCCGGTAGATAGTAGACTAGCTTCTAGACATTACTGAGTTAACCATGGTCCTACCACATCTCCGGTAGATAGTAGACTAGCTGCTAGACATTACTGAGATAACCATGGTCCAGCACGTCTCCGGTAGATAGTAGACTAGCTTCTAGACATTACTGAGTTAACCATGGTCCAGCACATCTCCGGTAGATAGTAGACTAGCTGCTAGACATTACTGAGTTAAGCATGGTCCAGCACGTCTCCGGTAGATAGTAGACTAGCTGCTAGACATTACTGACTTAACCATGGTCCCAGCACGTCTCCGGTAGCTAGTAGACTAGCTGCTAGACATTACTGACTTAACCATGGTCCCAGCACGTCTCTGGTAGATAGTAGACTAGCTGCTAGACATTACTGAGTTAACCATGGTCCTAGCACATCTCCGGTAGATAGTAGACTAGCTGCTAGACATTACTGAGATAACCATGGTCCAGCACGTCTCCGGTAGATAGTAGACTAGCTTCTAGACATTACTGAGTTAACCATGGTCCAGCACATCTCCGGTAGATAGTAGACTAGCTGCTAGACATTACTGAGTTAAGCATGGTCCAGCACGTCTCCGGTAGATAGTAGACTAGCTGCTAGACATTACTGACTTAACCATGGTCCCAGCACGTCTCCGGTAGCTAGTAGACTAGCTGCTAGACATTACTGAGTTAACCATGGTCCCAGCACGTCTCCGGTAGATAGTAGACTAGCTTCTAGACATTACTGAGTTAACCATGGTCCTACCACGTCTCCGGTAGATAGTAGACTAGCTTCTAGACATTACCAAGATAACCATGGTCCCAGCACTTCTCCGGTAGATAGTAGACTAGCTGCTAGACATTACTGAGTTAACCATGGTCCAGCACGTCTCCGGTAGCTAGTATACTAGCTGCTAGACATTAGTGACTTAACCATTCTCCCAGGGACAGGCACGTCTCCGGTAGCTAGTATACTAGCTTCTAGACATTACTGACTTAACCATGGTCCCAGCACGTCTCTGGTAGATAGTAGACTAGCTGCTAGACATTACTGAGTTAACCATGGTCCCAGCACATCTCCGGTAGATAGTAGACTAGCTGCTAGACATTACTGAGATAATCATGGTCCAGCACGTCTCCGGTAGATAGTAGACTAGCTGCTAGACATTACTGACTTAACCATGGTCCCAGCACGTCTCCGGTAGCTAGTAGACTAGCTGCTAGACATTACTGAGTTAACCATGGTCCCAGCACGTCTCCGGTAGATAGTAGACTAGCTTCTAGACATTACTGAGTTAACCATGGTCCCAGCACGTCTCCGGTAGATAGTAGACTAGCTTCTAGACATTACTGAGTTAACCATGGTCCTACCACGTCTCCGGTAGATAGTAGACTAGCTTCTAGACATTACCAAGATAACCATGGTCCTACCACGTCTCCGGTAGATAGTAGACTAGCTGCTAGACATTACTGAGTTAACCATGGTCCCAGCACGTCTCCGGTAGATAGTAGACTAGCTGCTAGACATTACTGAGTTAACCATGGTCCTAGCACATCTCCGGTAGATAGTAGACTAGCTGCTAGACATTACTGAGATAACCATGGTCCAGCACGTCTCCGGTAGATAGTAGACTAGCTTCTAGACATTACTGAGTTAACCATGGTCCAGCACATCTCCGGTAGATAGTAGACTAGCTGCTAGACATTACTGAGTTAAGCATGGTCCAGCACGTCTCCGATAGATAGTATACTAGCTGCTAGACATTACTGACTTAACCATGGTCCCAGCACGTCTCCGGTAGCTAGTAGACTAGCTGCTAGACATTACTGAGTTAACCATGGTCCCAGCACGTCTCCGGTAGATAGTAGACTAGCTTCTAGACATTACTGAGTTAACCATGGTCCTACCACATCTCCGGTAGATAGTAGACTAGCTGCTAGACATTACTGAGATAACCATGGTCCAGCACGTCTCCGGTAGATAGTAGACTAGCTTCTAGACATTACTGAGTTAACCATGGTCCAGCACATCTCCGGTAGATAGTAGACTAGCTGCTAGACATTACTGAGTTAAGCATGGTCCAGCACGTCTCCGGTAGATAGTAGACTAGCTGCTAGACATTACTGACTTAACCATGGTCCCAGCACGTCTCCGGTAGCTAGTAGACTAGCTGCTAGACATTACTGACTTAACCATGGTCCCAGCACGTCTCTGGTAGATAGTAGACTAGCTGCTAGACATTACTGAGTTAACCATGGTCCTAGCACATCTCCGGTAGATAGTAGACTAGCTGCTAGACATTACTGAGATAACCATGGTCCAGCACGTCTCCGGTAGATAGTAGACTAGCTTCTAGACATTACTGAGTTAACCATGGTCCAGCACATCTCCGGTAGATAGTAGACTAGCTGCTAGACATTACTGAGTTAAGCATGGTCCAGCACGTCTCCGGTAGATAGTAGACTAGCTGCTAGACATTACTGACTTAACCATGGTCCCAGCACGTCTCCGGTAGCTAGTAGACTAGCTGCTAGACATTACTGAGTTAACCATGGTCCCAGCACGTCTCCGGTAGATAGTAGACTAGCTTCTAGACATTACTGAGTTAACCATGGTCCTACCACGTCTCCGGTAGATAGTAGACTAGCTTCTAGACATTACCAAGATAACCATGGTCCCAGCACTTCTCCGGTAGATAGTAGACTAGCTGCTAGACATTACTGAGTTAACCATGGTCCAGCACGTCTCCGGTAGCTAGTATACTAGCTGCTAGACATTAGTGACTTAACCATTCTCCCAGGGACAGGCACGTCTCCGGTAGCTAGTATACTAGCTTCTAGACATTACTGACTTAACCATGGTCCCAGCACGTCTCTGGTAGATAGTAGACTAGCTGCTAGACATTACTGAGTTAACCATGGTCCCAGCACATCTCCGGCAGATAGTAGACTAGCTGCTAGACATTACTGAGATAATCATGGTCCAGCACGTCTCCGGTAGATAGTAGACTAGCTGCTAGACATTACTGAGTTAACCATGGTCCAGCACATCTCCGGTAGATAGTAGACTAGCTGCTAGACATTACTGAGTTAAGCATGGTCCAGCACGTCTCCGGTAGATAGTAGACTAGCTGCTAGACATTACTGACTTAACCATGGTCCCAGCACGTCTCCGGTAGCTAGTAGACTAGCTGCTAGACATTACTGAGTTAACCATGGTCCCAGCACGTCTCCGGTAGATAGTAGACTAGCTTCTAGACATTACTGAGTTAACCATGGTCCTACCACGTCTCCGGTAGATAGTAGACTAGCTTCTAGACATTACCAAGATAACCATGGTCCCAGCACTTCTCCGGTAGATAGTAGACTAGCTGCTAGACATTACTGAGTTAACCATGGTCCAGCACGTCTCCGGTAGCTAGTATACTAGCTGCTAGACATTAGTGACTTAACCATTCTCCCAGGGACAGGCACGTCTCCGGTAGCTAGTATACTAGCTTCTAGACATTACTGACTTAACCATGGTCCCAGCACGTCTCTGGTAGATAGTAGACTAGCTGCTAGACATTACTGAGATAACCATGGTCTAGCACGTCTCCGGTAGATAGTAGACTAGCTTCTAGACATTACTGAGTTAACCATGGTCCAGCACGTCTCCGGTAGATAGTAGACTAGCTGCTAGACATTACTGACTTAACCATGGTCCCAGCACGTCTCCGGTAGCTAGTAGACTAGCTGCTAGACATTACTGAGTTAACCATGGTCCCAGCACGTCTCCGGTAGATAGTAGACTAGCTTCTAGACATTACTGAGTTAACCATGGTCCCAGCACGTCTCCGGTAGATAGTAGACTAGCTTCTAGACATTACTGAGTTAACCATGGTCCTACCACGTCTCCGGTAGATAGTAGACTAGCTTCTAGACATTACCAAGATAACCATGGTCCTACCACGTCTCCGGTAGATAGTAGACTAGCTGCTAGACATTACTGAGTTAACCATGGTCCCAGCACGTCTCCGGTAGATAGTAGACTAGCTGCTAGACATTACTGAGTTAACCATGGTCCTAGCACATCTCCGGTAGATAGTAGACTAGCTGCTAGACATTACTGAGATAACCATGGTCCAGCACGTCTCCGGTAGATAGTAGACTAGCTTCTAGACATTACTGAGTTAACCATGGTCCAGCACATCTCCGGTAGATAGTAGACTAGCTGCTAGACATTACTGAGTTAAGCATGGTCCAGCACGTCTCCGGTAGATAGTATACTAGCTGCTAGACATTACTGACTTAACCATGGTCCCAGCACGTCTCCGGTAGCTAGTAGACTAGCTGCTAGACATTACTGAGTTAACCATGGTCCCAGCACGTCTCCGGTAGATAGTAGACTAGCTTCTAGACATTACTGAGTTAACCATGGTCCTACCACATCTCCGGTAGATAGTAGACTAGCTGCTAGACATTACTGAGATAACCATGGTCCAGCACGTCTCCGGTAGATAGTAGACTAGCTTCTAGACATTACTGAGTTAACCATGGTCCAGCACATCTCCGGTAGATAGTAGACTAGCTGCTAGACATTACTGAGTTAAGCATGGTCCAGCACGTCTCCGGTAGATAGTAGACTAGCTGCTAGACATTACTGACTTAACCATGGTCCCAGCACGTCTCCGGTAGCTAGTAGACTAGCTGCTAGACATTACTGACTTAACCATGGTCCCAGCACGTCTCTGGTAGATAGTAGACTAGCTGCTAGACATTACTGAGTTAACCATGGTCCTAGCACATCTCCGGTAGATAGTAGACTAGCTGCTAGACATTACTGAGATAACCATGGTCCAGCACGTCTCCGGTAGATAGTAGACTAGCTTCTAGACATTACTGAGTTAACCATGGTCCAGCACATCTCCGGTAGATAGTAGACTAGCTGCTAGACATTACTGAGTTAAGCATGGTCCAGCACGTCTCCGGTAGATAGTAGACTAGCTGCTAGACATTACTGACTTAACCATGGTCCCAGCACGTCTCCGGTAGCTAGTAGACTAGCTGCTAGACATTACTGAGTTAACCATGGTCCCAGCACGTCTCCGGTAGATAGTAGACTAGCTTCTAGACATTACTGAGTTAACCATGGTCCTACCACGTCTCCGGTAGATAGTAGACTAGCTTCTAGACATTACCAAGATAACCATGGTCCCAGCACTTCTCCGGTAGATAGTAGACTAGCTGCTAGACATTACTGAGTTAACCATGGTCCAGCACGTCTCCGGTAGCTAGTATACTAGCTGCTAGACATTAGTGACTTAACCATTCTCCCAGGGACAGGCACGTCTCCGGTAGCTAGTATACTAGCTTCTAGACATTACTGACTTAACCATGGTCCCAGCACGTCTCTGGTAGATAGTAGACTAGCTGCTAGACATTACTGAGTTAACCATGGTCCCAGCACATCTCCGGTAGATAGTAGACTAGCTGCTAGACATTACTGAGATAATCATGGTCCAGCACGTCTCCGGTAGATAGTAGACTAGCTGCTAGACATTACTGAGTTAACCATGGTCCAGCACATCTCCGGTAGATAGTAGACTAGCTGCTAGACATTACTGAGTTAAGCATGGTCCAGCACGTCTCCGGTAGATAGTAGACTAGCTTCTAGACATTACTGACTTAACCATGGTCCCAGCACGTCTCCGGTAGCTAGTAGACTAGCTGCTAGACATTACTGAGTTAACCATGGTCCCAGCACGTCTCCGGTAGATAGTAGACTAGCTTCTAGACATTACTGAGTTAACCATGGTCCAGCACGTCTCCGGTAGATAGTAGACTAGCTTCTAGACATTACTGAGTTAACCATGGTCCTACCACGTCTCCGGTAGATAGTAGACTAGCTTCTAGACATTACTGACTTAACCATGGTCCCAGCACGTCTCTGGTAGATAGTAGACTAGCTGCTAGACATTACTGAGTTAACCATGGTCCTAGCACATCTCCGGTAGATAGTAGACTAGCTGCTAGACATTACTGAGATAACCATGGTCCAGCACGTCTCCGGTAGATAGTAGACTAGCTTCTAGACATTACTGAGTTAACCATGGTCCAGCACATCTCCGGTAGATAGTAGACTAGCTGCTAGACATTACTGAGTTAAGCATGGTCCAGCACGTCTCCGGTAGATAGTAGACTAGCTGCTAGACATTACTGACTTAACCATGGTCCCAGCACGTCTCCGGTAGCTAGTAGACTAGCTGCTAGACATTACTGAGTTAACCATGGTCCCAGCACGTCTCCGGTAGATAGTAGACTAGCTTCTAGACATTACTGAGTTAACCATGGTCCTACCACGTCTCCGGTAGATAGTAGACTAGCTTCTAGACATTACCAAGATAACCATGGTCCCAGCACTTCTCCGGTAGATAGTAGACTAGCTGCTAGACATTACTGACTTAACCATGGTGCCACCAAGTCTCCGGTAGATAGTAGACTAGCTTCTAGACATTACTGAGATAACCATGGTCCAGCACGTCTCCGGTAGATAGTAGACTAGCTGCTAGACATTGTGGAGTTAACATGGTCCAGCACGTCTCCGGTAGCTAGTAGACTAGCTGCTAGACATTACTGAGTTAACCATGGTCCCAGCACGTCTCCGGTAGATAGTAGACTAGCTTCTAGACATTACTGAGTTAACCATGGTCCTACCACGTCTCCGGTAGATAGTAGACTAGCTTCTAGACATTACCAAGATAACCATGGTCCCAGCACTTCTCCGGTAGATAGTAGACTAGCTGCTAGACATTACTGAGTTAACCATGGTCCAGCACGTCTCCGGTAGCTAGTATACTAGCTGCTAGACATTAGTGACTTAACCATTCTCCCAGGGACAGGCACGTCTCCGGTAGCTAGTATACTAGCTTCTAGACATTACTGACTTAACCATGGTCCCAGCACGTCTCTGGTAGATAGTAGACTAGCTGCTAGACATTACTGAGTTAACCATGGTCCCAGCACATCTCCGGTAGATAGTAGACTAGCTGCTAGACGTTACTGAGATAACCATGGTCTAGCACGTCTCCGGTAGATAGTAGACTAGCTTCTAGACATTACTGAGTTAACCATGGTCCAGCACATCTCCGGTAGATAGTAGACTAGCTGCTAGACATTACTGAGTTAAGCATGGTCCAGCACGTCTCCGGTAGATAGTAGACTAGCTTCTAGACATTACTGACTTAACCATGGTCCCAGCACGTCTCCGGTAGCTAGTAGACTAGCTGCTAGACATTACTGAGTTAACCATGGTCCCAGCACGTCTCCGGTAGATAGTAGACTAGCTTCTAGACATTACTGAGTTAACCATGGTCCAGCACGTCTCCGGTAGATAGTAGACTAGCTTCTAGACATTACTGAGTTAACCATGGTCCTACCACGTCTCCGGTAGATAGTAGACTAGCTTCTAGACATTACTGACTTAACCATGGTCCCAGCACGTCTCTGGTAGATAGTAGACTAGCTGCTAGACATTACTGAGTTAACCATGGTCCTAGCACATCTCCGGTAGATAGTAGACTAGCTGCTAGACATTACTGAGATAACCATGGTCCAGCACGTCTCCGTTAGATAGTAGACTAGCTTCTAGACATTACTGAGATAACCATGGTCCAGCACATCTCCGGTAGATAGTAGACTAGCTGCTAGACATTACTGAGTTAAGCATGGTCCAGCACGTCTCCGGTAGATAGTAGACTAGCTGCTAGACATTACTGACTTAACCATGGTCCCAGCACGTCTCCGGTAGCTAGTAGACTAGCTGCTAGACATTACTGAGTTAACCATGGTCCCAGCACGTCTCCGGTAGATAGTAGACTAGCTTCTAGACATTACTGAGTTAACCATGGTCCTACCACGTCTCCGGTAGATAGTAGACTAGCTTCTAGACATTACCAAGATAACCATGGTCCCAGCACTTCTCCGGTAGATAGTAGACTAGCTGCTAGACATTACTGAGTTAACCATGGTCCAGCACGTCTCCGGTAGCTAGTATACTAGCTGCTAGACATTAGTGACTTAACCATTCTCCCAGGGACAGGCACGTCTCCGGTAGCTAGTATACTAGCTTCTAGACATTACTGACTTAACCATGGTCCCAGCACGTCTCTGGTAGATAGTAGACTAGCTGCTAGACATTACTGAGATAACCATGGTCTAGCACGTCTCCGGTAGATAGTAGACTAGCTTCTAGACATTACTGAGTTAACCATGGTCCAGCACGTCTCCGGTAGATAGTAGACTAGCTGCTAGACATTACTGACTTAACCATGGTCCCAGCACGTCTCCAGTAGCTAGTAGACTAGCTGCTAGACATTACTGAGTTAACCATGGTCCCAGCACGTCTCCGGTAGATAGTAGACTAGCTTCTAGACATTACTGAGTTAACCATGGTCCCAGCACGTCTCCGGTAGATAGTAGACTAGCTTCTAGACATTACTGAGTTAACCATGGTCCTACCACGTCTCCGGTAGATAGTAGACTAGCTTCTAGACATTACCAAGATAACCATGGTCCTACCACGTCTCCGGTAGATAGTAGACTAGCTGCTAGACATTACTGAGTTAACCATGGTCCCAGCACGTCTCCGGTAGATAGTAGACTAGCTGCTAGACATTACTGAGTTAACCATGGTCCTAGCACATCTCCGGTAGATAGTAGACTAGCTGCTAGACATTACTGAGATAACCATGGTCCAGCACGTCTCCGGTAGATAGTAGACTAGCTTCTAGACATTACTGAGTTAACCATGGTCCAGCACATCTCCGGTAGATAGTAGACTAGCTGCTAGACATTACTGAGTTAAGCATGGTCCAGCACGTCTCCGGTAGATAGTATACTAGCTGCTAGACATTACTGACTTAACCATGGTCCCAGCACGTCTCCGGTAGCTAGTAGACTAGCTGCTAGACATTACTGAGTTAACCATGGTCCCAGCACGTCTCCGGTAGATAGTAGACTAGCTTCTAGACATTACTGAGTTAACCATGGTCCTACCACATCTCCGGTAGATAGTAGACTAGCTGCTAGACATTACTGAGATAACCATGGTCCAGCACGTCTCCGGTAGATAGTAGACTAGCTTCTAGACATTACTGAGTTAACCATGGTCCAGCACATCTCCGGTAGATAGTAGACTAGCTGCTAGACATTACTGAGTTAAGCATGGTCCAGCACGTCTCCGGTAGATAGTAGACTAGCTGCTAGACATTACTGACTTAACCATGGTCCCAGCACGTCTCCGGTAGCTAGTAGACTAGCTGCTAGACATTACTGACTTAACCATGGTCCCAGCACGTCTCTGGTAGATAGTAGACTAGCTGCTAGACATTACTGAGTTAACCATGGTCCTAGCACATCTCCGGTAGATAGTAGACTAGCTGCTAGACATTACTGAGATAACCATGGTCCAGCACGTCTCCGGTAGATAGTAGACTAGCTTCTAGACATTACTGAGTTAACCATGGTCCAGCACATCTCCGGTAGATAGTAGACTAGCTGCTAGACATTACTGAGTTAAGCATGGTCCAGCACGTCTCCGGTAGATAGTAGACTAGCTGCTAGACATTACTGACTTAACCATGGTCCCAGCACGTCTCCGGTAGCTAGTAGACTAGCTGCTAGACATTACTGAGTTAACCATGGTCCCAGCACGTCTCCGGTAGATAGTAGACTAGCTTCTAGACATTACTGAGTTAACCATGGTCCTACCACGTCTCCGGTAGATAGTAGACTAGCTTCTAGACATTACCAAGATAACCATGGTCCCAGCACTTCTCCGGTAGATAGTAGACTAGCTGCTAGACATTACTGAGTTAACCATGGTCCAGCACGTCTCCGGTAGCTAGTATACTAGCTGCTAGACATTAGTGACTTAACCATTCTCCCAGGGACAGGCACGTCTCCGGTAGCTAGTATACTAGCTTCTAGACATTACTGACTTAACCATGGTCCCAGCACGTCTCTGGTAGATAGTAGACTAGCTGCTAGACATTACTGAGTTAACCATGGTCCCAGCACATCTCCGGTAGATAGTAGACTAGCTGCTAGACATTACTGAGATAATCATGGTCCAGCACGTCTCCGGTAGATAGTAGACTAGCTGCTAGACATTACTGAGTTAACCATGGTCCAGCACATCTCCGGTAGATAGTAGACTAGCTGCTAGACAATACTGAGTTAAGCATGGTCCAGCACGTCTCCGGTAGATAGTAGACTAGCTTCTAGACATTACTGACTTAACCATGGTCCCAGCACGTCTCCGGTAGCTAGTAGACTAGCTGCTAGACATTACTGAGTTAACCATGGTCCCAGCACGTCTCCGGTAGATAGTAGACTAGCTTCTAGACATTACTGAGTTAACCATGGTCCAGCACGTCTCCGGTAGATAGTAGACTAGCTTCTAGACATTACTGAGTTAACCATGGTCCTACCACGTCTCCGGTAGATAGTAGACTAGCTTCTAGACATTACTGACTTAACCATGGTCCCAGCACGTCTCTGGTAGATAGTAGACTAGCTGCTAGACATTACTGAGTTAACCATGGTCCTAGCACATCTCCGGTAGATAGTAGACTAGCTGCTAGACATTACTGAGATAACCATGGTCCAGCACGTCTCCGGTAGATAGTAGACTAGCTTCTAGACATTACTGAGTTAACCATGGTCCAGCACATCTCCGGTAGATAGTAGACTAGCTGCTAGACATTACTGAGTTAAGCATGGTCCAGCACGTCTCCGGTAGATAGTAGACTAGCTGCTAGACATTACTGACTTAACCATGGTCCCAGCACGTCTCCGGTAGCTAGTAGACTAGCTGCTAGACATTACTGAGTTAACCATGGTCCCAGCACGTCTCCGGTAGATAGTAGACTAGCTTCTAGACATTACTGAGTTAACCATGGTCCTACCACGTCTCCGGTAGATAGTAGACTAGCTTCTAGACATTACCAAGATAACCATGGTCCCAGCACTTCTCCGGTAGATAGTAGACTAGCTGCTAGACATTACTGACTTAACCATGGTGCCACCAAGTCTCCGGTAGATAGTAGACTAGCTTCTAGACATTACTGAGATAACCATGGTCCAGCACGTCTCCGGTAGATAGTAGACTAGCTGCTAGACATTGTGGAGTTAACATGGTCCAGCACGTCTCCGGTAGCTAGTAGACTAGCTGCTAGACATTACTGAGTTAACCATGGTCCCAGCACGTCTCCGGTAGATAGTAGACTAGCTTCTAGACATTACTGAGTTAACCATGGTCCTACCACGTCTCCGGTAGATAGTAGACTAGCTTCTAGACATTACCAAGATAACCATGGTCCCAGCACTTCTCCGGTAGATAGTAGACTAGCTGCTAGACATTACTGAGTTAACCATGGTCCAGCACGTCTCCGGTAGCTAGTATACTAGCTGCTAGACATTAGTGACTTAACCATTCTCCCAGGGACAGGCACGTCTCCGGTAGCTAGTATACTAGCTTCTAGACATTACTGACTTAACCATGGTCCCAGCACGTCTCTGGTAGATAGTAGACTAGCTGCTAGACATTACTGAGTTAACCATGGTCCCAGCACATCTCCGGTAGATAGTAGACTAGCTGCTAGACGTTACTGAGATAACCATGGTCTAGCACGTCTCCGGTAGATAGTAGACTAGCTTCTAGACATTACTGAGTTAACCATGGTCCAGCACATCTCCGGTAGATAGTAGACTAGCTGCTAGACATTACTGAGTTAAGCATGGTCCAGCACGTCTCCGGTAGATAGTAGACTAGCTTCTAGACATTACTGACTTAACCATGGTCCCAGCACGTCTCCGGTAGCTAGTAGACTAGCTGCTAGACATTACTGAGTTAACCATGGTCCCAGCACGTCTCCGGTAGATAGTAGACTAGCTTCTAGACATTACTGAGTTAACCATGGTCCAGCACGTCTCCGGTAGATAGTAGACTAGCTTCTAGACATTACTGAGTTAACCATGGTCCTACCACGTCTCCGGTAGATAGTAGACTAGCTTCTAGACATTACTGACTTAACCATGGTCCCAGCACGTCTCTGGTAGATAGTAGACTAGCTGCTAGACATTACTGAGTTAACCATGGTCCTAGCACATCTCCGGTAGATAGTAGACTAGCTGCTAGACATTACTGAGATAACCATGGTCCAGCACGTCTCCGTTAGATAGTAGACTAGCTTCTAGACATTACTGAGATAACCATGGTCCAGCACATCTCCGGTAGATAGTAGACTAGCTGCTAGACATTACTGAGTTAAGCATGGTCCAGCACGTCTCCGGTAGATAGTAGACTAGCTGCTAGACATTACTGACTTAACCATGGTCCCAGCACGTCTCCGGTAGCTAGTAGACTAGCTGCTAGACATTACTGAGTTAACCATGGTCCCAGCACGTCTCCGGTAGATAGTAGACTAGCTTCTAGACATTACTGAGTTAACCATGGTCCTACCACGTCTCCGGTAGATAGTAGACTAGCTTCTAGACATTACCAAGATAACCATGGTCCCAGCACTTCTCCGGTAGATAGTAGACTAGCTGCTAGACATTACTGAGTTAACCATGGTCCAGCACGTCTCCGGTAGCTAGTATACTAGCTGCTAGACATTAGTGACTTAACCATTCTCCCAGGGACAGGCACGTCTCCGGTAGCTAGTATACTAGCTTCTAGACATTACTGACTTAACCATGGTCCCAGCACGTCTCTGGTAGATAGTAGACTAGCTGCTAGACATTACTGAGATAACCATGGTCTAGCACGTCTCCGGTAGATAGTAGACTAGCTTCTAGACATTACTGAGTTAACCATGGTCCAGCACGTCTCCGGTAGATAGTAGACTAGCTGCTAGACATTACTGACTTAACCATGGTCCCAGCACGTCTCCAGTAGCTAGTAGACTAGCTGCTAGACATTACTGAGTTAACCATGGTCCCAGCACGTCTCCGGTAGATAGTAGACTAGCTTCTAGACATTACTGAGTTAACCATGGTCCCAGCACGTCTCCGGTAGATAGTAGACTAGCTTCTAGACATTACTGAGTTAACCATGGTCCTACCACGTCTCCGGTAGATAGTAGACTAGCTTCTAGACATTACCAAGATAACCATGGTCCTACCACGTCTCCGGTAGATAGTAGACTAGCTGCTAGACATTACTGAGTTAACCATGGTCCCAGCACGTCTCCGGTAGATAGTAGACTAGCTGCTAGACATTACTGAGTTAACCATGGTCCTAGCACATCTCCGGTAGATAGTAGACTAGCTGCTAGACATTACTGAGATAACCATGGTCCAGCACGTCTCCGGTAGATAGTAGACTAGCTTCTAGACATTACTGAGTTAACCATGGTCCAGCACATCTCCGGTAGATAGTAGACTAGCTGCTAGACATTACTGAGTTAAGCATGGTCCAGCACGTCTCCGGTAGATAGTATACTAGCTGCTAGACATTACTGACTTAACCATGGTCCCAGCACGTCTCCGGTAGCTAGTAGACTAGCTGCTAGACATTACTGAGTTAACCATGGTCCCAGCACGTCTCCGGTAGATAGTAGACTAGCTTCTAGACATTACTGAGTTAACCATGGTCCTACCACATCTCCGGTAGATAGTAGACTAGCTGCTAGACATTACTGAGATAACCATGGTCCAGCACGTCTCCGGTAGATAGTAGACTAGCTTCTAGACATTACTGAGTTAACCATGGTCCAGCACATCTCCGGTAGATAGTAGACTAGCTGCTAGACATTACTGAGTTAAGCATGGTCCAGCACGTCTCCGGTAGATAGTAGACTAGCTGCTAGACATTACTGACTTAACCATGGTCCCAGCACGTCTCCGGTAGCTAGTAGACTAGCTGCTAGACATTACTGACTTAACCATGGTCCCAGCACGTCTCTGGTAGATAGTAGACTAGCTGCTAGACATTACTGAGTTAACCATGGTCCTAGCACATCTCCGGTAGATAGTAGACTAGCTGCTAGACATTACTGAGATAACCATGGTCCAGCACGTCTCCGGTAGATAGTAGACTAGCTTCTAGACATTACTGAGTTAACCATGGTCCAGCACATCTCCGGTAGATAGTAGACTAGCTGCTAGACATTACTGAGTTAAGCATGGTCCAGCACGTCTCCGGTAGATAGTAGACTAGCTGCTAGACATTACTGACTTAACCATGGTCCCAGCACGTCTCCGGTAGCTAGTAGACTAGCTGCTAGACATTACTGAGTTAACCATGGTCCCAGCACGTCTCCGGTAGATAGTAGACTAGCTTCTAGACATTACTGAGTTAACCATGGTCCTACCACGTCTCCGGTAGATAGTAGACTAGCTTCTAGACATTACCAAGATAACCATGGTCCCAGCACTTCTCCGGTAGATAGTAGACTAGCTGCTAGACATTACTGAGTTAACCATGGTCCAGCACGTCTCCGGTAGCTAGTATACTAGCTGCTAGACATTAGTGACTTAACCATTCTCCCAGGGACAGGCACGTCTCCGGTAGCTAGTATACTAGCTTCTAGACATTACTGACTTAACCATGGTCCCAGCACGTCTCTGGTAGATAGTAGACTAGCTGCTAGACATTACTGAGTTAACCATGGTCCCAGCACATCTCCGGTAGATAGTAGACTAGCTGCTAGACATTACTGAGATAATCATGGTCCAGCACGTCTCCGGTAGATAGTAGACTAGCTGCTAGACATTACTGAGTTAACCATGGTCCAGCACATCTCCGGTAGATAGTAGACTAGCTGCTAGACAATACTGAGTTAAGCATGGTCCAGCACGTCTCCGGTAGATAGTAGACTAGCTTCTAGACATTACTGACTTAACCATGGTCCCAGCACGTCTCCGGTAGCTAGTAGACTAGCTGCTAGACATTACTGAGTTAACCATGGTCCCAGCACGTCTCCGGTAGATAGTAGACTAGCTTCTAGACATTACTGAGTTAACCATGGTCCAGCACGTCTCCGGTAGATAGTAGACTAGCTTCTAGACATTACTGAGTTAACCATGGTCCTACCACGTCTCCGGTAGATAGTAGACTAGCTTCTAGACATTACTGACTTAACCATGGTCCCAGCACGTCTCTGGTAGATAGTAGACTAGCTGCTAGACATTACTGAGTTAACCATGGTCCTAGCACATCTCCGGTAGATAGTAGACTAGCTGCTAGACATTACTGAGATACCCATGGTCCAGCACGTCTCCGGTAGATAGTAGACTAGCTTCTAGACATTACTGAGTTAACCATGGTCCAGCACATCTCCGGTAGATAGTAGACTAGCTGCTAGACATTACTGAGTTAAGCATGGTCCAGCACGTCTCCGGTAGATAGTAGACTAGCTGCTAGACATTACTGACTTAACCATGGTCCCAGCACGTCTACGGTAGCTAGTAGACTAGCTGCTAGACATTACTGAGTTAACCATGGTCCCAGCACGTCTCCGGTAGATAGTAGACTAGCTTCTAGACATTACTGAGTTAACCATGGTCCTACCACGTCTCCGGTAGATAGTAGACTAGCTTCTAGACATTACCAAGATAACCATGGTCCCAGCACTTCTCCGGTAGATAGTAGACTAGCTGCTAGACATTACTGACTTAACCATGGTGCCACCAAGTCTCCGGTAGATAGTAGACTAGCTTCTAGACATTACTGAGATAACCATGGTCCAGCACGTCTCCGGTAGATAGTAGACTAGCTGCTAGACATTGTGGAGTTAACATGGTCCAGCACGTCTCCGGTAGCTAGTAGACTAGCTGCTAGACATTACTGAGTTAACCATGGTCCCAGCACGTCTCCGGTAGATAGTAGACTAGCTTCTAGACATTACTGAGTTAACCATGGTCCTACCACGTCTCCGGTAGATAGTAGACTAGCTTCTAGACATTACCAAGATAACCATGGTCCCAGCACTTCTCCGGTAGATAGTAGACTAGCTGCTAGACATTACTGAGTTAACCATGGTCCAGCACGTCTCCGGTAGCTAGTATACTAGCTGCTAGACATTAGTGACTTAACCATTCTCCCAGGGACAGGCACGTCTCCGGTAGCTAGTATACTAGCTTCTAGACATTACTGACTTAACCATGGTCCCAGCACGTCTCTGGTAGATAGTAGACTAGCTGCTAGACATTACTGAGTTAACCATGGTCCCAGCACATCTCCGGTAGATAGTAGACTAGCTGCTAGACATTACTGAGATAACCATGGTCTAGCACGTCTCCGGTAGATAGTAGACTAGCTTCTAGACATTACTGAGTTAACCATGGTCCAGCACATCTCCGGTAGATAGTAGACTAGCTGCTAGACATTACTGAGTTAAGCATGGTCCAGCACGTCTCCGGTAGATAGTAGACTAGCTTCTAGACATTACTGACTTAACCATGGTCCCAGCACGTCTCCGGTAGCTAGTAGACTAGCTTCTAGACATTACTGAGTTAACCATGGTCCAGCACGTCTCCGGTAGATAGTAGACTAGCTTCTAGACATTACTGAGTTAACCATGGTCCTACCACGTCTCCGGTAGATAGTAGACTAGCTTCTAGACATTACTGACTTAACCATGGTCCCAGCACGTCTCTGGTAGATAGTAGACTAGCTGGTAGACATTACTGAGTTAACCATGGTCCTAGCACATCTCCGGTAGATAGTAGACTAGCTGCTAGACATTACTGAGATAACCATGGTCCAGCACGTCTCCGTTAGATAGTAGACTAGCTTCTAGACATTACTGAGATAACCATGGTCCAGCACATCTCCGGTAGATAGTAGACTAGCTGCTAGACATTACTGAGTTAAGCATGGTCCAGCACGTCTCCGGTAGATAGTAGACTAGCTGCTAGACATTACTGACTTAACCATGGTCCCAGCACGTCTCCGGTAGCTAGTAGACTAGCTGCTAGACATTACTGAGTTAACCATGGTCCCAGCACGTCTCCGGTAGATAGTAGACTAGCTTCTAGACATTACTGAGTTAACCATGGTCCTACCACGTCTCCGGTAGATAGTAGACTAGCTTCTAGACATTACCAAGATAACCATGGTCCCAGCACTTCTCCGGTAGATAGTAGACTAGCTGCTAGACATTACTGAGTTAACCATGGTCCAGCACGTCTCCGGTAGCTAGTATACTAGCTGCTAGACATTAGTGACTTAACCATTCTCCCAGGGACAGGCACGTCTCCGGTAGCTAGTATACTAGCTTCTAGACATTACTGACTTAACCATGGTCCCAGCACGTCTCTGGTAGATAGTAGACTAGCTGCTAGACATTACTGAGTTAACCATGGTCCCAGCACATCTCCGGTAGATAGTAGACTAGCTGCTAGACATTACTGAGATAATCATGGTCCAGCACGTCTCCGGTAGATAGTAGACTAGCTTCTAGACATTACTGAGTTAACCATGGTCCAGCACATCTCCGGTAGATAGTAGACTAGCTGCTAGACATTACTGAGTTAAGCATGGTCCAGCACGTCTCCGGTAGATAGTAGACTAGCTTCTAGACATTACTGACTTAACCATGGTCCCAGCACGTCTCCGGTAGCTAGTAGACTAGCTGCTAGACAATACTGAGTTAACCATGGTCCCAGCACGTCTCCGGTAGATAGTAGACTAGCTTCTAGACATTACTGAGTTAACCATGGTCCAGCACGTCTCCGGTAGATAGTAGACTAGCTTCTAGACATTACTGAGTTAACCATGGTTCTACCACGTCTCCGGTAGATAGTAGACTAGCTTCTAGACATTACTGACTTAACCATGGTCCCAGCACGTCTCTGGTAGATAGTAGACTAGCTGCTAGACATTACTGAGTTAACCATGGTCCTAGCACATCTCCGGTAGATAGTAGACTAGCTGCTATACATTACTGAGATAACCATGGTCCAGCACGTCTCCGGTAGATAGTAGACTAGCTTCTAGACATTACTGAGTTAACCATGGTCCAGCACATCTCCGGTAGATAGTAGACTAGCTGCTAGACATTACTGAGTTAAGCATGGTCCAGCACGTCTCCGGTAGATAGTAGACTAGCTGCTAGACATTACTGACTTAACCATGGTCCCAGCACGTCTCCGGTAGCTAGTAGACTAGCTGCTAGACATTACTGAGTTAACCATGGTCCCAGCACGTCTCCGGTAGATAGTAGACTAGCTTCTAGACATTACTGAGTTAACCATGGTCCTACCACGTCTCCGGTAGATAGTAGACTAGCTTCTAGACATTACCAAGATAACCATGGTCCCAGCACTTCTCCGGTAGATAGTAGACTAGCTGCTAGACATTACTGACTTAACCATGGTGCCACCAAGTCTCCGGTAGATAGTAGACTAGCTTCTAGACATTACTGAGATAACCATGGTCCAGCACGTCTCCGGTAGATAGTAGACTAGCTGCTAGACATTGTGGAGTTAACATGGTCCAGCACGTCTCCGGTAGCTAGTAGACTAGCTGCTAGACATTACTGAGTTAACCATGGTCCCAGCACGTCTCCGGTAGATAGTAGAGTAGCTTCTAGACATTACTGAGTTAACCATGGTCCTACCACGTCTCCGGTAGATAGTAGACTAGCTTCTAGACATTACCAAGATAACCATGGTCCCAGCACTTCTCCGGTAGATAGTAGACTAGCTGCTAGACATTACTGAGTTAACCATGGTCCAGCACGTCTCCGGTAGCTAGTATACTAGCTGCTAGACATTAGTGACTTAACCATTCTCCCAGGGACAGGCACGTCTCCGGTAGCTAGTATACTAGCTTCTAGACATTACTGACTTAACCATGGACCCAGCACGTCTCTGGTAGATAGTAGACTAGCTGCTAGACATTACTGAGATAACCATGGTCTAGCACGTCTCCGGTAGATAGTAGACTAGCTTCTAGACATTACTGAGTTAACCATGGTCCAGCACGTCTCCGGTAGATAGTAGACTAGCTGCTAGACATTACTGACTTAACCATGGTCCCAGCACGTCTCCGGTAGCTAGTAGACTAGCTGCTAGACATTACTGAGTTAACCATGGTCCTACCACGTCTCCGGTAGATAGTAGACTAGCTGCTAGACATTACTGAGTTAACCATGGTCCCAGCACGTCTCCGGTAGATAGTAGACTAGCTGCTAGACATTACTGAGTTAACCATGGTCCTAGCACATCTCCGGTAGATAGTAGACTAGCTGCTAGACATTACTGAGATAACCATGGTCCAGCACGTCTCCGGTAGATAGTAGACTAGCTTCTAGACATTACTGAGTTAACCATGGTCCAGCACATCTCCGGTAGATAGTAGACTAGCTGCTAGACATTACTGAGTTAAGCATGGTCCAGCACGTCTCCGGTAGATAGTATACTAGCTGCTAGACATTACTGACTTAACCATGGTCCCAGCACGTCTCCGGTAGCTAGTAGACTAGCTGCTAGACATTACTGAGTTAACCATGGTCCCAGCACGTCTCCGGTAGATAGTAGACTAGCTTCTAGACATTACTGAGTTAACCATGGTCCTACCACGTCTCCGGTAGATAGTAGACTAGCTTCTAGACATTACCAAGATAACCATGGTCCCAGCACTTTTCCGGTAGATAGTAGACTAGCTGCTAGACATTACTGACTTAACCATGGTGCCACCAAGTCTCCGGTAGATAGTAGACTAGCTTCTAGACATTACTGAGATAACCATGGTCCAGCACGTCTCCGGTAGATAGTAGACTAGCTGCTAGACATTGTGGAGTTAACATGGTCCAGCACGTCTCCGGTAGCTAGTAGATTAGCTGCTAGACATTACTGAGTTAACCATGGTCCCAGCACGTCTCCGGTAGATAGTAGACTAGCTTCTAGACATTACTGAGTTAACCATGGTCCTACCACGTCTCCGGTAGATAGTAGACTAGCTTCTAGACATTACCAAGATAACCATGGTCCCAGCACTTCGCCGGTAGATAGTAGACTAGTTGCTAGACATTACTGACTTAACCATGGTGCCACCAAGTCTCCGGTAGATAGTAGACTAGCTTCTAGACATTACTGAGATAACCATGGTCCAGCACGTCTCCGGTAGATAGTAGACTAGCTGCTAGATATTGTGGAGTTAACCATGGTCCCAGCACGTCTCCGGTAGATAGTAGACTAGCTGCTAGACATTACTGAGATAACCATGGTCCCAGCACGTCTCCGGTAGATAGTAGACTAGCTGCTAGACATTACTGAGATAACCATGGTCCAGCACGTCTCCGGTAGTTAGTAGACTAGCTGCTAGACATTACTAACTTAACCATGGTCCAGCACATCTCCGGTAGATAGTAGACTAGCTGCTAGACATTACTAACTTAACCATGGTCCCAGCACGTCTCCGGTAGATAGTAGACTAGCTGCTAGACATTACTGAGATAACCATGGTCCCAGCACGTCTCCGGTAGATAGTAGACTAGCTGCTAGACATTACTGAGATAACCATGGTCCAGCACGTCTCCGGTAGTTAGTAGACTAGCTGCTAGACATTACTAACTTAACCATGGTCCAGCACATCTCCGGTAGATAGTAGACTAGCTGCTAGACATTACTAACTTAACCATGGTCCAGCACATCTCCGGTAGATAGTAGACTAGCTGCTAGACATTACTAACTTAACCATGGTCCAGCACGTCTCCGGTAGATAGTATACTAGCTGCTAGACATTACTGAGATAACCATGGTCCCAGTACGTCTCCGGTGAATAGTAGACTAGCTGCTAGACATTACTTTTTTTTTTTTTTTTTTAAATCAGATACTTTTTTATTAAAACAGAATACATACAACAGAATAACAAATCGGCATCCAAATTAAATTTATCACATCTATTACCCCTTTAACTCCCCCTCCCGCCCCCCTCCCCCACCCCGGCAGCAACACTTCTCCCCGATACTACATCCCATATAGTACACACTTATAATACCCTCCAACTGTAGTATAGCAACCATCCCGTTGTGCAGGAGGAGCAACTAGTAGCACAAATAAAACAAAACACACACATCAGAGGTCTCAGACGGCCATCCCGGTCCCAGACCAGTTTATTGGTCCATCACTGCTAGACATTACTGAGATAACCATGGTCCAGCACATCTCCAGTAGATAGTAGACTAGCTGCTAGACATTACTGAGATAACCATGGTCCAGCACATCTCCAGTAGATAGTAGACTAGTTTCTAGACATTACTGAGATAACCATGGTCCAGCACATCTCCAGTAGATAGACTAGCTTCTAGACATTACTGAGATAACCAAGATCCAGCACGTCTCCGGTAGATAGTAGACTAGTTTCTAGACATTACTGAGATAACCATGGTCCAGTACATCTCCAGTAGATAGTAGACTAGCTGCTAGACATTACCGAGATAACCATGGTCCCACCAAGTCTCCGGTAGATAGTAGACTAGCTTCTAGACATTACTGAGATAACCATGGTCCAGTACGTCTCCGGTAGATAGTAGACTAGCTTCTAGACATTACTGAGATAACCATGGTCCAGTACGTCTCCGGTAGATAGTAGACTAGCTGCTAGACATTACTGAGATAACCAAGGTCCAGCACATCTCCGGTAGATAGTAGACTAGTTTCTAGACATTACTGAGATAACCATGGTCCAGTACATCTCCAGTAGATAGTAGACTAGCTGCTAGACATTACCGAGATAACCATGGTCCCACCAAGTCTCCGGTAGATAGTAGACTAGCTGCTAGACATTACTGAGATAACCATGGTCCAGCACGTCTCCGGTAGATAGTAGACTAGCTGCTAGACATTGTGGAGTTAACCATGGTCCAGCACATCTCCAGTAGATAGTAGACTAGCTGCTAGACATTACCGAGATAACCATGGTCCCACCAAGTCTCCGGTAGATAGTAGACTAGCTTCTAGACATTAGTGAGATAACCATGGTCCAGCACATCTCCAGTAGATAGTAGACTAGCTTCTAGACATTGTGGAGTTAACCATGGTCCAGCACGTCTCCGGTAGATAGTAGACTAGCTTCTAGACATTACTGAGATAACCATGGTCCAGCACATCTCCGGTAGATAGTAGACTAGCTGCTAGACATTACTGAGATAACCATGGTCCAGCACATTTCCGGTAGATAGTAGACTAGCTGCTAGACATTACTGAGATAACCATGGTCCAGCACATTTCTGGTAGATAGTAGACTAGCTGCTAGACATTGTGGAGTTAACCATGGTCCAGCACGTCTCCGGTAGATAGTAGACTAGCTTCTAGACATTACTGAGATAACCATGGTCCAGCACATTTCCGGTAGATAGTAGACTAGCTTCTAGACATTACTGAGATAACCATGGTCCAGCACATCTCCGGTAGATAGTAGACTAGCTTCTAGACATTACTGAGATAACCATGGTCCAGCACGTCTCCGGTAGATAGTAGACTAGCTTCTAGACATTACTGAGATAACCATGGTCCAGCACATTTCCGGTAGATAGTAGACTAGCTTCTAGACATTACTGAGATAACCATAGTCCAGCACGTCTCCGGTAGATAGTAGACTAGCTTCTAGACATTACTGAGATAACCATGGTCCAGCACATTTCCGGTAGATAGTAGACTAGCTTCTAGACATTACTGAGATAACCATGGTCCAGCACGTCTCCGGTAGATAGTAGACTAGCTGCTAGACATTACTGAGATAACCATGGTCCAGCACGTCTCCGGTAGATAGTAGACTAGCTTCTAGACATTACTGAGATAACCATGGTCCAGCACATCTCCGGTAGATAGTAGACTAGCTGCTAGACATTGTGGAGTTAACCATGGTCCCAGGGACAGGCCGCTTAGGCTCCTCATGTGATACTGGCTCGCATGTCATCGCCTTCCACAGAACGATGTCTCACCCACTTCCTGCTATGACTTACATGGAAGTCACATGCCGCCGCCGCCGCTCGCTGTACTCACGCTGGGAACATTTCACATTTCCTTCCTGGCACGGCTTCTCTTTGTACATCATCGAAGGGAGATTTTACTTAGTCTCCGAAGAAGATTGCAAAATTGGCAATTCCCTTATAACGGCGAACCACAAGTAACAATACCAATCTGATAATGCAGCAAGCTGCCAGAACAGCATTTATGGGGTTAAACACAAATGTTGGGGAGACGCCGGGTTCACAATCACTGTTCTAGTTCATTCCAAAGGTGTTGAACGGGGTTGAGGTTTGGTCATGTTCTTCATCAGCAAACTCCCCCGATCAGGTCTGTTATGGACCTTGTTAACCTGGCACAGTCATGGGGAGCAGAAGAGGGTGTCCCCTAAACTGTTCCCACAAAGCCGGAAGCTACAATTGTCCACAGTGTCTCTGAAGAATTAGACTAAGAGGCCGAGGCCGACCCCTGATAACAGCCCGGAGCATGATCCTCCTCCACCATCTGTACAGCACAACGCAGTCAGGGGGTAACAATCTCCTGGAATCACCAAACCCAGACCCCTCCATCAGACGCAGATAGAGCAGTGTGATCCGTCACTGCACAGAACACGTCTCCTCCAGAGGCCAGTGGTGGCGGCTTTACACCGCTCCATCCGACGCTCGGCATTGTGCTTGGTGATGTACGGCTCGGCATTGTGCTTGGTGATGTACGGCTCGGCATTGTGCTTGGTGATGTACGGCTCGGCATTGTGCTTGGTGATGTATGGCTCGGTATTGTGCTTGGTGATGTACGGCTCAGCATTGTGCTTGGTGATGTACGGCTCGGCATTGTACTCGGTGATGTACGGCT
Organism: Anomaloglossus baeobatrachus; assembly: GCF_048569485.1. NCBI lineage: Eukaryota > Metazoa > Chordata > Amphibia > Anura > Aromobatidae > Anomaloglossus > Anomaloglossus baeobatrachus. The sequence continues at coordinate 231,421,832 of NC_134361.1, forward strand.
CGGCATTGTGCTTGGTGATGAATGGCTCTGCATTGTGCTTGGTGATGTATGGCTCGGCATTGTGCTTGGTGATGTACGGCTCGGCATTGTGCTTGGTGATGTACGGCTCGGCATTGTGCTTGGTGATGTACGGCTCGGCATTGTGCTTGGTGATGTACGGCTCGGCATTGTGCTTGGTGATGTACGGCTCGGCATTGTGCTTGGTGATGTACGGCTCGGCATTGTGCTTGGTGATGTATGGCTCGGCATTGTGCTTGGTGATGTACGGCTCGGCATTGTGCTTGGTGATGTATGGCTCGGCATTGTGCTTGGTGATGTATGGCTCGGCATTGTGCTGGGTGATGTACGGCTCTGCATTGTGCTGGGTGATGTATGGCTCAGCATTGAGCTTGGTGATGTACGGCTCCGCATTGTGCTTGGTGATGTATGGCTCGGCATTGTGCTTGGTGATGTACGGCTCGACATTGTGCTTGGTGATGTACGGCTCAGCATTGTGCTTGGTGATGTAAGGCTCGGCATTGTGCTTGGTGATGTAAGGCTCGGCATTGTGTTTGGTGATGTACGGCTCGGCATTGTGCTTGGTGATGTACGGCTCGGCATTGTGCTTGGTGATATACGGCTCAGCATTGTGCTTGGTGATGTATGGCTCGGCATTGTGCTTGGTGATGTATGGCTCGGCATTGTGCTTGGTGATGTACGGCTCGGCATTGTGCTTGGTGATGTACGGCTCAGTATTGTGCTTGGTGATGTACGGTTCAGCATTGTGCTTGGTGATGTATGGCTCGGCATTGTTCTTGGTGATGTATGGCTCGGCATTGTGCTTGGTGATGTATGGCTAGGCATTGTGCTTGGTGATGTATAGCTCAGCATTGTGCTTGGTGGTTTACGGCTCGGCATTGTGCTTGGTGATGTACGGCTCGGCATTGTGCTTGGTGATGTATGGCTCGGCATTGTGTTTGGTGATGTACGGCTCGGTATTGTGCTTGGTGATGTACGGCTCGGCATTGTGCTTGGTGATGTATGGCTCGGCATTGTGCTTGGTGATGTATGGCTTGGCATTGTGCTTGGTGATGTACGGCTCGGCATTGTGCTTGGTGATGTATGGCTCGGCATTGTGCTTGGTGATGTACGGCTCGGCATTGTGCTTGGTGATGTACGGCTCGGCATTGTGCTTGGTGATGTACGGCTCGGCATTGTGCTTGGTGATGTACGGCTCGGCATTGTGCTTGGTGATGTATGGCTCTGCATTGTGCTTGGTGATGTATGGCTCAGCATTGTGCTTGGTGATGTACGGCTTGGCATTGTGCTTGGTGATGTACGGCTCAGCATTGTGCTCGGTAATGTACGGCTCGGCATTGTGCTTGGTGATGTATGGCTCGGCATTGTGCTTGGTGATGTACGGCTCAGCATTGTGCTCGGTGATGTACGGCTCGGCATTGTGCTTGGTGATGTACGGCTCGGCATTGTGCTTGGTGATGTACGGCTCGGCATTGTGCTTGGTGATGTACGGCTCAGCATTGTGCTCGGTGATGTACGGCTCGGCATTGTGCTTGGTGATGTATGGCTCGGCATTGTGCTTGGCGATGTACGGCTCGGCATTGTGCTCGGTGATGTACGGCTCGGCATTGTGCTTGGTGATGTACGGCTCGGCATTGTGCTTGGTGATGTACGGATCGGCATTGTGCTTGGTGATGTACGGCTCAGCATTGTGCTTGGTGATGTACGGCTCAGCATTGTGCTTGGTGATGTACGGCTCAGCATTGTGCTTGGTGATGTACGGCTCAGCATTGTGCTTGGTGATGTATGGCTCGGCATTGTGCTTGGTGATGTATGGCTCGGCATTGTGCTTGGTGATGTACGGCTCGGCATTGTGCTTGGTGATGTACGGCTCAGTATTGTGCTTGGTGATGTACGGCTCGGCATTGTGCTTGGTGATGTATGGCTCGGCATTGTGCTTGGTGATGTATGGCTAGGCATTGTGCTTGGTGATGTATAGCTCAGCATTGTGCTTGGTGGTTTACGGCTCGGCATTGTGCTTGGTGATGTACGGCTCAGCATTGTGCTTGGTGATGTATGGCTCGGCATTGTGCTTGGGGATGTACGGATCGGCATTGTGCTTGGTGATGTATGGCTCGGCATTGTGCTTAGTGATGTATGGCTCGGCATTGTGTTTGGTGATGTACGGCTCGGTATTGTGCTTGGTGATGTACGGCTCGGCATTGTGCTTGGTGATGTATGGCTCGGCATTGTGCTTGGTGATGTATGGCTTGGCATTGTGCTTGGTGATGTACGGCTCGGCATTGTGCTTGGTGATGTATGGCTCGGCATTGTGCTTGGTGATGTACGGCTCGGCATTGTGCTTGGTGATGTACGGCTCGGCATTGTGCTTGGTGATGTACGGCTCGGCATTGTGCTTGGTGATGTACGGCTCGGCATTGTGCTTGGTGATGTACGGCTCGGCATTGTGCTTGGTGATGTACGGCTCGGCATTGTGCTTGGTGATGTACGGCTCGGCATTGTGCTTGGTGATGTACGGCTCGGCATTGTGCTTGGTGATGTATGGCTCTGCATTGTGCTTGGTGCTGTATGGCTCAGCATTGTGCTTGGTGATGTACGGCTTGGCATTGTGCTTGGTGATGTACGGCTCAGCATTGTGCTCGGTAATGTACGGCTCGGCATTGTGCTTGGTGATGTATGGCTCGGCATTGTGCTTGGTGATGTACGGCTCAGCATTGTGCTCGGTGATGTACGGCTCGGCATTGTGCTTGGTGATGTACGGCTCGGCATTGTGCTTGGTGATGTACGGCTCGGCATTGTGCTTGGTGATGTACGGCTCAGCATTGTGCTCGGTGATGTACGGCTCGGCATTGTGCTTGGTGATGTATGGCTCGGCATTGTGCTTGGCGATGTACGGCTCGGCATTGTGCTCGGTGATGTACGGCTCGGCATTGTGCTTGGTGATGTACGGCTCGGCATTGTGCTTGGTGATGTACGGATCGGCATTGTGCTTGGTGATGTACGGCTCAGCATTGTGCTTGGTGATGTACGGCTCAGCATTGTGCTTGGTGATGTACGGCTCAGCATTGTGCTTGGTGATGTACGGCTCGGCATTGTGCTTGGTGATGTATGGTTCGGCATTGTGCTTGGTGATGTATGGCTCGGCATTGTGCTTGGTGATGTACGGCTCGGCATTGTGCTTGGTGATGTACGGCTCGGCATTGTGCTTGGTGATGTACGGCTCGGCATTGTGCTTGGTGATGTACGGCTCGGCATTGTGCTTGGTGATGTATGGCTCGGCATTGTGCTTGGTGATGTACGGCTCAGCATTGTGCTTGGTGATGTATGGCTCGGCATTGTGCTTGGTGATGTACGGCTCGGCATTGTGCTTGGTGATGTACGGCTCGGCATTGTGCTTGGTGATGTACGGCTCGGCATTGTGCTTGGTGATGTACGGCTCGGTATTGTGCTTGGTGATGTACGGCTCGGCATTGTGCTTGGTGATGTATGGCTCGGCATTGTGCTTGGTGATGTACGGCTCAGCATTATGCTTGGTGATGTACGGCTCGGCATTGTGCTTGGTGATGTACGGCTCAGCATTGTGCTTGGTGATGTATGGCTCGGCATTGTGCTGGGTGATGTTCGGCTCTGCATTGTGCTGGGTGATGTACGGCTCGGCATTGTGCTTGGTGATGTACGGCTCGGCATTGTGCTTGGTGATGTACGGCTCGGCATTGTGCTTGGTGATGTACGGCTCGGCATTGTGCTTGGTGATGTACGGCTCAGCATTGTGCTCGGTGATGTACGGCTCGGCATTGTGCTTGGTGATGTACGGCTCGGCATTGTGCTTGGTGATGTACGGCTCGGCATTGTGCTTGGTGATGTACGGCTCAGCATTGTGCTCGGTGATGTACGGCTCGGCATTGTGCTTGGTGATGTATGGCTCGGCATTGTGCTTGGCGATGTACGGCTCGGCATTGTGCTCGGTGATGTACGGCTCGGCATTGTGCTTAGTGATGTACGGCTCGGCATTGTGCTTGGTGATGTACGGATCGGCATTGTGCTTGGTGATGTACGGCTCAGCATTGTGCTTGGTGATGTACGGCTCAGCATTGTGCTTGGTGATGTACGGCTCAGCATTGTGCTTGGTGATGTACGGCTCAGCATTGTGCTTGGTGATGTATGGCTCGGCATTGTGCTTGGTGATGTATGGCTCGGCATTGTGCTTGGTGATGTACGGCTCGGCATTGTGCTTGGTGATGTACGGCTCGGCATTGTGCTTGGTGATGTATGGCTCGGCATTGTGCTTGGTGATGTACGGCTCGGCATTGTGCTTGGTGATGTATGGCTCGGCATTGTGCTTGGTGATGTATGGCTCGGCATTGTGCTTGGTGATGTACGGCTCGGCATTGTGCTTGGTGATGTACGGCTCAGCATTGTGCTTGGTGATGTATGGCTCGGCATTGTGCTTGGTGATGTATGGCTCGGCATTGTGCTTGGTGATGGACGGCTCAGCATTGTGCTTGGTGATGTACGGCTCAGCATTGTGCTTGGTGATGTACGGCTCGGCATTGTGCTTGGTGATGTATGGCTCGGCATTGTGCTTGGTGATGTATGGCTCGGCATTGTGCTTGGTGATGTATGGCTAGGCATTGTGCTTGGTGATGTATAGCTCAGCATTGTGCTTGGTGGTTTACGGCTCGGCATTGTGCTTGGTGATGTACGGCTCGGCATTGTGCTTGGTGATGTATGGCTCGGCATTGTGTTTGGTGATGTACGGCTCGGTATTGTGCTTGGTGATGTACGGCTCGGCATTGTGCTTGGTGATGTATGGTTCGGCATTGTGCTTGGTGATGTATGGCTTGGCATTGTGCTTGGTGATGTACGGCTCGGCATTGTGCTTGGTGATGTATGGCTCGGCATTGTGCTTGGTGATGTACGGCTCGGCATTGTGCTTGGTGATGTACGGCTCGGCATTGTGCTTGGTGATGTACGGCTCGGCATTGTGCTTGGTGATGTACGGCTCGGCATTGTGCTTGGTGATGTACGGCTCGGCATTGTGCTTGGTGATGTACGGCTCGGCATTGTGCTTGGTGATGTACGGCTCGGCATTGTGCTTGGTGATGTACGGCTCGGCATTGTGCTTGGTGATGTACGGCTCGGCATTGTGCTTGGTGATGTATGGCTCTGCATTGTGCTTGGTGATGTATGGCTCAGCATTGTGCTTGGTGATGTACGGCTTGGCATTGTGCTTGGTGATGTACGGCTCAGCATTGTGCTCGGTAATGTACGGCTCGGCATTGTGCTTGGTGATGTATGGCTCGGCATTGTGCTTGGTGATGTACGGCTCAGCATTGTGCTCGGTGATGTACGGCTCGGCATTGTGCTTGGTGATGTACGGCTCGGCATTGTGCTTGGAGATGTACGGCTCGGCATTGTGCTTGGTGATGTACGGCTCAGCATTGTGCTCGGTGATGTACGGCTCGGCATTGTGCTTGGTGATGTATGGCTCGGCATTGTGCTTGGCGATGTACGGCTCGGCATTGTGCTCGGTGATGTACGGCTCGGCATTGTGCTTGGTGATGTACGGCTCGGCATTGTGCTTGGTGATGTACGGATCGGCATTGTGCTTGGTGATGTACGGCTCAGCATTGTGCTTGGTGATGTACGGCTCGGCATTGTGCTTGGTGATGTATGGCTCGGCATTGTGCTTGGTGATGTACGGCTCGGCATTGTGCTTGGTGATGTACGGCTCGGCATTGTGCTTGGTGATGTACGGCTCGGCATTGTGCTTGGTGATGTACGGCTCGGCATTGTGCTTGGTGATGTACGGCTCGGCATTGTGCTTGGTGATGTATGGCTCGGCATTGTGCTTGGTGATGTACGGCTCAGCATTGTGCTTGGTGATGTATGGCTCGGCATTGTGCTTGGTGATGTACGGCTCGGCATTGTGCTTGGTGATGTATGGCTCGGCATTGTGCTTGGTGATGTACGGCTCAGCATTGTGCTTGGTGATGTGTGGCTCAGCATTGTGCTTGGTGATGTGTGGCTCAGCATTGTGCTTGGTGATGTACGGCTTGGCATTGTGCTTGGTGATGTACGGCTCAGCATTGTGCTCGGTAATGTACGGCTCGGCATTGTGCTTGGTGATGTATGGCTCGGCATTGTGCTTGGTGATGTACGGCTCAGCATTGTGCTCGGTGATGTACGGCTCGGCATTGTGCTTGGTGATGTACGGCTCGGCATTGTGCTTGGTGATGTACGGCTCGGCATTGTGCTTGGTGATGTACGGCTCAGCATTGTGCTCGGTGATGTACGGCTCGGCATTGTGCTTGGTGATGTATGGCTCGGCATTGTGCTTGGCGATGTACGGCTCGGCATTGTGCTCGGTGATGTACGGCTCGGCATTGTGCTTGGTGATGTACGGCTCGGCATTGTGCTTGGTGATGTACGGATCGGCATTGTGCTTGGTGATGTACGGGTCAGCATTGTGCTTGGTGATGTACGGCTCGGCATTGTGCTTGGTGATGTATGGCTCGGCATTGTGCTTGGTGATGTACGGCTCGGCATTGTGCTTGGTGATGTACGGCTCGGCATTGTGCTTGGTGATGTACGGCTCGGCATTGTGCTTGGTGATGTACGGCTCGGCATTGTGCTTGGTGATGTACGGCTCGGCATTGTGCTTGGTGATGTATGGCTCGGCATTGTGCTTGGTGATGTACGGCTCGGCATTGTGCTTGGTGATGTACGGCTCGGCATTGTGCTTGGTGATGTACGGCTCGGCATTGTGCTTGGTGATGTACGGCTCGGCATTGTGCTTGGTGATGTACGGCTCGGCATTGTGCTTGGTGATGTACGGCTCAGCATTGTGCTTGGTGATGTACGGCTCGGCATTGTGCTTGGTGATGTACGGCTCGGCATTGTGCTTGGTGATGTACGGCTCAGCATTGTACTTGGTGATGTACGGCTCGGCATTGTGCTTGGTGATGTACGGCTCAGCATTGTGCTTGGTGATGTACGGCTCGGCATTGTGCTTGGTGATGTACGGCTCGGCATTGTGCTTGGTGATGTACGGCTCAGCATTGTACTTGGTGATGTACGGCTCGGCATTGTGCTTGGTGATGTACGGCTCAGCATTGTGCTTGGTGATGTACGGCTCGGCATTGTGCTTGGTGATGTACGGCTCAGCATTGTGCTTGGTGATGTACGGCTCAGCATTGTACTTGGTGATGTACGGCTCGGCATTGTGCTTGGTGATGTACGGCTCAGCATTGTGCTTGGTGATGTATGGCTCGGCATTGTGCTCGGTGATGTACGGCTCGGCATTGTGCTTGGTGATGTACGGCTCGGCATTGTGCTTGGTGATGTACGGCTCGGCATTGTGCTTGGTGATGTATGGCTCGGCATTGTGCTTGGTGATGTACGGCTCAGCATTGTGCTTGGTGATGTATGGCTCAGCATTGTGCTTGGTGATGTACGGCTCAGCACTGTGCTTGGTGATGTGCGGCTCGGCATTGTGCTTGGTGATGTACGCCTCGGCATTGTGCTTGGTGATGTACGGCTCAGTATTGTGCTTGGTGATGTATGGCTCGGCATTGTGCTTGGTGATGTACGGCTCGGCATTGTGCTTGGTGATGTACGGCTCGGCATTGTGCTTGGTGATGTACGGCTCGGCATTGTGCTTGGTGATGTAGGGCTCGGCATTGTGCTTGGTGATTTACGGCTCAGCATTGTGCTTGGTGATGTATGGCTCGGCATTGTGCTGGGTGATGTACGGCTCGGCATTGTGCTTGGTGATGTAGGGCTCGGCATTGTGCTTGGTGATTTACGGCTCAGCATTGTGCTTGGTGATGTAGGGCTCGGCATTGTGCTTGGTGATGTACGGCTCGGCATTGTGCTTGGTGATGTACGGCTCGGCATTGTGCTTGGTGATGTACGGCTCGGCATTGTGCTCGGTGATGTATGGCTCTGCATTGTGCTTGGTGATGTACGGCTCAGCATTGTGCTTGGTGATGTACGGCTCTGCATTGTGCTTGGTGATGTACGGCTCAGCATTGTGCTTGGTGATGTATGGCTCGGCATTGTGCTTGGTGATGTACGGCTCGGCATTGTGCTTGGTGATGTACGGCTCGGCATTGTGCTTGGTGATGTACGGCTCGGCATTGTGCTTGGTGATGTACGGCTCGGCATTGTGCTCGGTGATGTATGGCTCTGCATTGTGCTTGGTGATGTGCGGCTCGGCATTGTGCTCGGTGATGTACGGCTCGGCATTGTGCTTGGTGATGTATGGCTCGGCATTGTGCTTGGTGATGTACGGCTCGGCATTGTGCTTGGTGATGTACGGCTCGGCATTGTGCTTGGTGATGTACAGCTCGGCATTGTGCTTGGTGATGTATGGCTCGGCATTGTGCTTGGTGATGTACGGCTCGGCATTGTGCTCGGTGATGTATGGCTCTGCATTGTGCTTGGTGATGTACGGCTCGGTATTGTGCTTGGTGATGTATGGCTCTGCATTGTGCTTGGTGATGTACGGCTCGGCATTGTGCTTGGTGATGTACGGCTCGGCATTGTGCTCGGTGATGTACGGCTCGGCATTGTGCTTGGTGATGTATGGCTCGGCATTGTGCTTGGTGATGTACGGCTCGGCATTGTGCTTGGTGGTGTATGGCTCAGCATTGTGCTTGGTGATGTATGACTCGGCATTGTGCTTGGTGATGTACGGCTCGGCATTGTGCTTGGTGATGTACGGCTCAGCATTGTGCTTGGTGATGTACGGCTCGGCATTGTGCTTGGTGATGTACGGCTCAGCATTGTGCTTGGTGATGTACGGCTCGGCATTGTGCTTGGTGATGTACGGCTCGGCATTGTGCTTGGTGATGTACGGCTCAGCATTGTGCTTGGTGATGTACGGCTCGGCATTGTGCTTGGTGATGTACGGCTCGGCATTGTGCTGGGTGATGTACGGCTCAGCATTGTGCTTGGTGATGTACGGCTCAGCATTGTGCTTGGTGATGTACGGCTCGGCATTGTGCTTGGTGATGTACGGCTCAGCATTGTGCTTGGTGATGTACGGCTCGGCATTGTGCTGGGTGATGTACGGCTCAGCATTGTGCTTGGTGATGTACGGCTCAGCATTGTGCTTGGTCATGTACGGCTCCTCAGCACCCGGCCCCCCGCTCTGTAACATTACGGGGTCTCCACTTCGTGGCTGAGTTGCTGCGGCTCCTTCCACTTCTCAATAATATCAGTCACAGGTGATGGAGGAAGAAATGTCAGGAGTGGACGTGTTACCCCGGTGTCTCCTAGTACAGGACGCGCTGGTATCAGTGAGACTTCAAACATTGTGTCTCGTTAGTAAAGGCAGACTGTATGGGGCGCCGGGAGTTAACACATGGGGTGGCGAGGGCACAATTTCTATACACCAAAGTCGAGTTGTCAAATGTTATAGACTGGGGCTGGATGTCATATTCTGGGGGCGAGGGGCTGGATCTCCTCAACCGATGGCTCCTATTACAGGATGCGCTGGTATCAGTGAGATCTGCACCCCCGGCCGCTCTGTCACATGTTAGTAAAGGCAGATGTCTCCACGAGGGGTGGAGGTTATATGCTGGGGGCAATGGCACTGAATAAAAAGCCTGAATTCAGTGATGAAGACGTGTGTCCCAATACTTTTGTCCCAACACTATATAGGGGGAAACGAAAGGCTCATTATTAGGAATGTCAAACACCGCTAATCAGTGGTCGGGTCTGCGCTAAAAATGGCCATTGTCTGCGACCAGCTGGAGAAGAGAACAGTCCTATTGTGGAGATTGCTGTCGGGGTACAGCCGGCATCCCCCCCCCCCTCTGACATGGAAGAATAGGAAGCTAAGAGGCTGCTAATCAATGGAAGAGGACACAAAGAGGACACAAAGCTGCTGCAGAGCCGGGTGCATCCGTCTCACATATGGGTTGCTAGCAGTAAATGATATACAGTATATAGTATATACCTTGCGCCTCTATTTGGAGAGAGCTTTTTGGAGGTAGATCATTACGGTATTCTTCTATGGAAATCTACAAAGCATACAACACTAATTTCCAAATATCCTTTTTGGACATTTAGAGAATAGGATGGTCCCCATCCCCCATCCCCCATCCCCCAGTGACAAACATGTCTATGATTATACAGCTTATTGATTTCACTGGGTTATTAGCGTGTAGTACTTCATTTGTCCTGCGGGAGTGCTGCAGGGAAATTACACACTTACTGCTGGATTTTTCCAAGGATTGAAGCTGGTACCTGAAGTTCCCAGTAGAAGATTACCGTGTGGTTTGTTTATCAACGGGAGAGTCTTGTAACAAAAATGAACACTCAAAGTGGACACTCAAAGTGGACAACCCCTTTAAATTCTTAGTGACAATAGCTGGACATGTATAAGTTTGGAGCAGACACCCAAAGTGGACATCCCCTTTAAATTATTAGTGACAATTGCAGGACATGAACAGGTTTGGAGCAGGCTCAGGAGTGGAGCCCACACTACTGTGATCGGGGCTGGCTCCAATCTGACCAGTTAATGCCACTTTCAAGTCTGAGCGTGGCACTTAAAAGACTTAATCATGGTGACGTCCTCCAGCATGAATGCTGATGTGCGTGTTACAACTCCAGCATGGCAATTTCCCAAACACTACAGCACTACAGTATAGCAGTATCTTATATAGCCAGGTTCAAGTCTGAAAAAAATATATCATTATATAAAATTGATAACATTTGCCTCCAAATTATAAAAGCTGACTGGAAGGAAACTATCACAAGCAGGAGCCAGGCTGACACTGCATCATACATGAATGATGTCATTCAAAATTGCAACTTGTCCTGCAAACAAAAAGTGCTCATGATGGAATTGTTGTTTTTTTACTACATGTGGAATTTTTTTTCTCTGTTTTTTATTATATTATACAGTATTGTCACGCTATACTACTGAAGTTCCTAAAGCCACAGGTAATATAGCTTTAGCGTGCAGTTTAGCAAGCAACCACTAGGGGTCAGCAGAGCAGTCAGTAATCTGAGTCAGCAGCAAGAGGTCTAAGACAGAAGCACGGGGAGAGACAAGTCGTGGTCAGGAGCTAGCAAAGAGGCAAGAGCCGGAGAGGAGCGTACAAACCAAAAGGGAGAGACAAATGCTGGAGTCAGGAGCGAGGATACAGGTCAGCGGCCGGGAAGTCCAAATACAGATAAGGGAGGAGGACAAACAGGTCTGTACAGGGGAAAACAGCAGACAGGAACGGGAAGTTAGGGACCAGGACAGGCAGACGAACGGGGGAGGGTACAAGTCAGGACACAGTAGCAGGGAGGCAGGACAGAGCGGGAACACTCAGCAGAGCCAGTATACCCGCTGCAAGCATAGGTGCAGCACCAAGACATAGCGTCCTGGGATCCGGAACGAGGCAGGGGACATTAACCCCAGAGATGACCAGGCCGGAGCTGGGTGTAACCACAGCAACAAAAAGCTGACCTGGATCACGACAAGTATATAAATATTATTTGCCTCCTACTTGTAACAGCTGACAGGGAGAAAACTATCACAAGCAGGAGTCCGGCTGAAACTGCATCATAAATAAATGGTGTAATTCAAAAATACAACTTGTCCTGCAAAGAAAAATCGCTCATGGTGGAATTTTTTTTTTTGCCTCTTAGTTGTTACAGCTGACAGGGAGGAAACTATCACAAGCAGGAGCCCGGCTGAAACTGCATCTTATATTAATGGTGTAATTCAAAACTACAACTTGTCCTGCAAAGAAAAAGCGCTCATGGTGGGATTGTTTTTTTTTTTAATACTGGCCCCTTAAGCTAGTGAAATATTCAGAGTACTATTGCATGAGAATATTGTAAGATTCTGTTGTTTTTACAGTTTCGTTCCTCTGAAAGGTGTGCAGCGGAGGCCCGGTCCCTGCCAAAAAGCCAACTGTAAAATATTCCGGCGCTTAATTCCTCTGCCTTCTCTAGAATTAGGAGGCGCTGAGGAGTGAATGTCGCTATCCGGACATTGTTCACAAGCAGGGGGATTTATTTGCATGTGCACATTATGCAGAAAGCTCCAGAAAGCTGCGGCTCGAGCCCACTCCCTCCGTCACATTGAGAGCCGGGTTTTCTAGGTCAGAAGCAAAAGCCTTGTCTCCGCTTCCATTGTTTCCTAAGCTGCAGGCAGCTGAAATGCGATTGTGAGTGCTGCAGGCGGACGAGGACAGAGCCGCTCCTGCGTACAAAGGAACGCCAGCCCCAGGGGAAGCCGCAACGTCTGCTCCTGATCTCTGCAGCTTATGTCAGCACCGCTTTATTCATGGCAGGAAAACAATCCAATCTAAAGTCACAAATCAGCCCCTTTTACCAAAACCGAGGGTATGTGCGGTGTAATCAGAGCCCGTGTAGTTTCCCCATCATCAGAGATGGAGATTTTACCATTCACTTGTCTGTAACTGATATTTGTGAAAACACCGCATTCTGCTGATGCCAGAACACGACTATACAGAGACGAGCGACGCAGCCGAGGTCAGCGCAGCGGAGGTCAGCACAGCCGAGGTCAGCACAGCCGAGGTCAGCGCAGCGCATTCTGCTGATGCCAGAACACGACTATACAGAGACGAGCGACGCAGCCGAGGTCAGCGCAGCGGAGGTCAGCACAGCCGAGGTCAGCGCAGCCGAGGTCAGCGCAGCCGAGGTCAGCGCAGCCGAGGTCAGCGCAGCCGAGGTCAGCACAGCCGAGGTCAACGCAGCCGAGGTCAGCGCAGCCGAGGTCAGCGCCCCCGAGGTCAGCACAGCCGAGGTCAGCACAGCCGAGGTCAGCGCAGCCGAGGTCAGCGCAGCGCATTCTAATACCAGAACACGACTATACAGAGACGAGCGACGCAGCCGAGGTCAGCGCAGCGGAGGTCAGCACAGCCGAGGTCAGCACAGCCGAGGTCAGCGCAGCCGAGGTCAGCGCAGCCGAGGTCAGCGCAGCGCATTCTAATACCAGAACATGACTATACAGAGACGAGCGACACAGCCGAGGTCAGCGCAGCCGAGGTCAGCGCCCCCGAGGTCAGCACAGCCGAGGTCAGCACAGCCGAGGTCAGCGCAGCGCATTCTAATACCAGAACACGACTATACAGAGACGAGCGACGCAGCCGAGGTCAGCGCAGCGGAGGTCAGCACAGCCGAGGTCAGCACAGCCGAGGTCAGCGCAGCGCATTCTAATACCAGAACACGACTATACAGAGACGAGCGACGCAGCCGAGGTCAGCGCAGCCGAGGTCAGCGCCCCCGAGGTCAGCACAGCCGAGGTCAGCACAGCTGAGGTCAGCGCAGCCGAGGTCAGCGCAGCGCATTCTAATACCAGAACATGACTATACAGAGACGAGCGACGCAGCCGAGGTCAGCGCAGCGGAGGTCAGCACAGCCGAGGTCAGCGCAGCCGAGGTCAGCACAGCCGAGGTCAGCACAGCCGAGGTCAGCGCAGCCGAGGTCAGCGCAGCGCATTCTAATACCAGAACACGACTATACAGAGACGAGCGACGCAGCCGAGGTCAGCGCAGCCGAGGTCAGCGCAGCCGAGGTCAGCACAGCCGAGGTCAGCGCAGCCGAGGTCAGCGCAGCCGAGGTCAGCGCAGCCGAGGTCAGCGCAGCGCATTCTAATACCAGAACACGACTATACAGAGACGAGCGACGCAGCCGAGGTCAGCGCAGCCGAGGTCAGCGCAGCCGAGGTCAGCACAGCCGAGGTCAGCGCAGCCGAGGTCAGCGCAGCGCATTCCCCCATCTGTGGCCATGAAAGGTTTACTAACATGGCATGCAAAATATCATAATACATACCTCAGCTGCTGCAGAACCTCATAATATACACCTCAGCTGCTGCAGAACCTCATCATACACACCTCAGCTGCTGCAGAACCTCATAATACACACCTCAGCTGCTGCAGAACATCATAATATACACCTCAGCTGCTGCAGAACATAATAATACACACCTCAGCTGCTGCAGAACATAATAATACACACCTCAGCTGCTGCAGAACCTCATAATACACACCTCAGCTGCTGCAGAACCTCATAATACACACGTCAGCTGCTGCAGAACCTCATAATATACACCTCAGCTGCTGCAGAACCTCATAATATACACCTCAGCTGCTGCAGAACCTCATAATATACACCTCAGCTGCTGCAGAACATCATAATACACACCTCAGCTGCTGCAGAACATCATAATATACACCTCAGCTGCTGCAGAACCTCATCATACACCTCAGCTGCTGCAGAACCTCATCATACACCTCAGCTGCTGCAGAACATCATAATATACACCTCAGCTGCTGCAGAACCTCATAATATACACCTCAGCTGCTGCAGAACCTCATAATATACACCTCAGCTGCTGCAGAACATCATAATATACACCTCAGCTGCTGCAGATCATCATAATACACACCTCAGCTGCTGCAGAACCTCATAATACACACCTCAGCTGCTGCAGAACATCATAATATACACCTCAGCTGCTGCAGAACATCATAATACACACCTCAGCTGCTGCAGAACATCATAATACACACCTCAGCTGCTGCAGATCATCATAATACACACCTCAGCTGCTGCAGAACCTCATAATACACTCCTCAGCTGCTGCAGAACATCATAATATACACCTCAGCTGCTGTAGAATATCATAATACACTCCTCAGCTGCTGCAGAACCTCATAATACACACCTCAGCTGCTGTAGAATATCATAATACACACCTCAGCTGCTGTAGAATATCATAATACACACCTCAGCTGCTGCAGAACATCATAATATACACCTCAGCTGCTGTAGAATATCATAATACACTCCTCAGCTGCTGCAGAACCTCATAATACACTCCTCAGCTGCTGCAGAACCTCATAATATACACCTCAGCTGCTGCAGAACCTCATAATACACACCTCAGCTGCTGCAGAACATCATAATACACATCTCAGCTGCTGCAGAACCTCATAATATACACCTCAGCTGCTACAGAACATCATAATACACTCCTCAGCTGCTGCAGAACATCATAATATACACCTCAGCTTCTGCAGAACATCATAATACACACCTCAGCTGCTGCAGAATATCATAATACACACCTCAGCTGCTGCAGAACATCATAATACACACCTCAGCTGCTGCAGAACCTCATAATACACTACTCAGCTGCTGCAGAACATCATAATACACACCTCAGCTGCTGCAGAACATCATAATACACTCCTCAGCTGCTGCAGAACATCATAATACACTCCTCAGCTGCTGTAGAACATCATAATACACACCTCAGCTGCTGCAGAACCTCATAATACACTACTCAGCTGCTGCAGAACATCATAATATACACCTCAGCTGCTGCAGAACCTCATAATGCACACCTCAGCTGCTTCTGAACATCGGAATATACACCTCAGCTGCTGCAGAACATCACAATATACACCTCAGCTGCTGCAGAACATCACAATATACACCTCAGCTGCTGCAGAACATCACAATATACACCTCAGCTGCTGCAGAACATCACAATATACACCTCAGCTGCTGCAGAACATAATAATACACACCTCAGCTGCTGCAGAACCTCATAATACACTACTCAGCTGCTGCAGAACATCACAATATACACCTCAGCTGCTGCAGAACATCACAATATACACCTCAGCTGCTGCAGAACATCATAATATACACCTCAGCTGCTGCAGAACCTCATAATACACTACTCAGCTGCTGCAGAACATCACAATATACACCTCAGCTGCTGCAGAACATCACAATATACACCTCAGCTGCTGCAGATCATCATAATACACACCTCAGCTGCTGCAGAACCTCAGAATACACTACTCAGCTGCTGCAGAACATCATAATACACACCTCAGCTGCTTCTGAACATCGGAATATACACCTCAGCTGCTGCAGAACATCACAATATACACCTCAGCTGCTGAAGAACATCACAATATACACCTCAGCTGCTGCAGAACATCACAATATACACCTCAGCTGCTGCAGAACATCACAATATACACCTCAGCTGCTGCAGAACATCACAATATACACCTCAGCTGCTGCAGAGCATCACAATATACACCTCAGCTGCTGCAGAACATCACAATATACACCTCAGCTGCTGCAGAACATCACAATATACACCTCAGCTGCTGCAGAACATCACAATATACACCTCAGCTGTTGCAGAACATCACAATATACACCTCAGCTGCTGCAGAACATAATAATACACACCTCAGCTGCTGCAGAACCTCATAATACACTACTCAGCTGCTGCAGAACATCATAATATACACCTCAGCTGCTGCAGAACCTCATAATACACTACTCAGCTGCTGCAGAACATCACAATATACACCTCAGCTGCTGCAGAACATCACAATATACACCTCAGCTGCTGCAGAACATCACAATATACACCTCAGCTGCTGCAGAACATCACAATATACACCTCAGCTGCTGCAGAACATAATAATATACACCTCAGCTGCTGCAGAACCTCATAATACACACCTCAGCTGCTGCAGATCATCATAATACACACCTCAGCTGCTGCAGAACCTCATAATACACTACTCAGCTGCTGCAGAACATCATAATATACACCTCAGCTGCTGCAGAACCTCATAATACACACCTCAGCTGCTGCAGATCATCATAATACACACCTCAGCTGCTGCAGAACCTCATAATACACTACTCAGCTGCTGCAGAACATCATAATATACACCTCAGCTGCTGCAGAACCTCATAATGCACACCTCAGCTGCTTCTGAACATCGGAATATACACCTCAGCTGCTGCAGAACATCACAATATACACCTCAGCTGCTGCAGAACATCACAATATACACCTCAGCTGCTGCAGAACATCACAATATACACCTCAGCTGCTGCAGAGCATCACAATATACACCTCAGCTGCTGCAGAACATCACAATACACACCTCAGCTGCTTCTGAACATCGGAATATACGTCTCAGCTGCTGCAGAACATCCTATTATACACATTAGCTGCTTTGTAGACTCTTATTATATATTATGCATTGCTTATGTAGCGCCATATTTCGGAGCACTATACAGAGGATAATCACTGTCCCCATTGGGGCGCGCACGATCCTTACCAGCGTGTCTGTGGAGTGTGGGAGGGAAGCAGAGGACCCGGAGGAGATACTGCAATCACGGGGAGAACATTCTGATCACCGGAAATCACCTTTAAGCTTATTAGATCCCGGGATACTTATGGATGTGATGCTGCTCTAGCTGCTTTTAGCCACCACTAGGTGGAGCTGAAGAGCTCGCTGCATACTGATTGAGCTCAATGTTTACCAGTATGCAGTAGGCTCCCCCTAGTGGTGTCTGCAGGTCATTCTTCAGTGGACATTCACTTGACCATATTACAGTGTGGGTGAAATACTGGGGCCATATTACAGTGTGGGTGAAATACTGGGGCCATATTACAGTGTGGGGGAAATACTGGAGCCATATTACAGTGTGGGGGAAATACTGGGGGCCATATTACAGTGTGCGGGTAATACTGGGGCCATATTACAGTGTGGGGGAAATACTGGGCCCATATTACAGTGTGGGGGAAATACTGGGGCCATATTACAGTGTGCGGGTAATACTGGGGCCATATTACAGTGTGGGTGAAATACTGGGGCCATATTACAGTGTGGGGGAAATACTGGGGCCATATTACAGTGTGGGGGAAATACTGGGGCCATATTACAGTGTGGGGGAAATACTGGGGCCATATTACAGTGTGGGTGAAATACTGGGGCCATATTACAATGTGGGGGAAATACTGGGGCCATATTACAGTGTGGGTGAAATACTGGGGCCATATTACAGTGTGGGGGAAATACTGGGGCCATATTACAGTGTGGGGGAAATACTGGGGCCATATTACAGTGTGGGGGAAATACTGGGGGCCATATTACAGTGTGGGGGAAATACTGGGGCCATATTACAGTGTGGGGGAAATACTGGGGCCATATTACAGTGTGGGGGAAATACTGGGGCCATATTACAGTGTGGGGGTAATACTGGGGCCATATTACAGTGTGGGGGAAATACTGGGGCCATATTACAGTGTGGGGGTAATACTGGGGCCATATTACAGTGTGGGGGAAATACTGGGGCCATATTACAGTGTGGGGGAAATACTGGGGCCATATTACAGTGTGGGGGAAATACTGGGGCCATATTACAATGTGGGGGAAATACTGGGGCCATATTACAGTGTGGGGGTAATACTGGGGCCATATTACAATATGGGGGAAATACTGGGGCCATATTACAGTGTGGGGGAAATACTGGGGCCATATTACAGTGTGGGGGAAATACTGGAGCCATATTACAGTGTGGGGGAAATACTGGGGCCATATTACAGTGTGGGGGAAATACTGGGGCATATTACAGTGTGGGGGAAATACTGGGGCCATATTACAGTGTGGGGGAAATACTGGGGCCATATTACAGTGTGGGGGAAATACTGGGCCATATTACAGTGTGGGGGAAATACTGGGGCCATATTACAGTGTGGGGGAAATACTGGGGCCATATTACAGTGTGGGGGAAATAGTGGGGCTATATTACAGTGTGGGAGAAATACTGGGGCCATATTACAGTGTGGGGGAAATACTGGGGCCATATTACAGTGTGGGGGAAATATTGGGGCCATATTACAGTGTGGGGGAAATACTGGGGCCATATTACAGTGTGGGGGAAATACTGGGGCCATATTACAGTGTGGGGGAAATACTGGGGCCATATTACAGTGTGGGGGAAATATTGGGGCCATATTACAGTGTGGGGCAAATACTGGGGCCATATTACAGTGTGGGGGAAATACTGGAGCCATATTACAGTGTGGGGGAAATACTGGGGCCATATTACAGTGTGGGGGAAATACTGGGGCCATATTACAGTGTGGGGGAAATACTGGGGCCATATTACAATGTGGGGGAAATACTGGGGCCATATTACAGTGTGGGGGAAATACTGGGGCCATATTACAGTGTGGGTGAAATACTGGGGACATATTACAGTGTGGGGGAAATATTGGGGCCATATTACAGTGTGGGGGAAATACTGGGGCCATATTACAGTGTGGGGGAAATACTGGGGCCATATTACAGTGTGGGGGAAATACTGGAGCCATATTACAGTGTGGGGGAAATACTGGGGCCATATTACAGTGTGGGGGAAATACTGGGGCCATATTACAGTGTGGGGGAAATACTGGGGCCATATTACAGTGTGGGGGAAATACTGGGGCCATATTACAGTATGGGGGAAATACTGGGGCCATATTACAGTGTGGGGGAAATACTGGGGCCATATTACAGTGTGGGGGAAATACTGGGGCCATATTACAGTGTGGGGGAAATACTGGGGCCATATTACAGTGTGGGGGAAATACTGGGGCCATATTACAGTGTGGGGGTAATACTGGGGCCATATTACAGTGTGGGGGCAATACTGGGGCCATATTACAGTGTGGGGGCAATACTGGGGCCATATTACAGTGTGGGGGCAATACTGGGGCCATATTACAGTGTGGGGGCAATATTGGGGCCATATTACAGTGTGGGGGAAATACTGGGGCCATATTACAATATGGGGTAAATATGGGGGCCATATTACAGTGTGGGGGAAATATTGGGGCCATAATACAGTGTGGGGTAAATATTGGGGCCATATTACAGTGTGGGGGAAATACTGGGGCCATATTACAGTGTGGGGGAAATACTGGGGCCATATTACAGTGTGGGGGAAATACTGGGGCCATATTACAGTGGGGGGGAAATACTGGGGCCATATTACAATATGGGGTAAATATTGGGGCCATATTACAGTGTGGGGGAAATATTGGGGCCATAATACTGTGTGGGGGAAATATTGGGGCCATATTACAGTGTGGGGGAAATACTGGGGCCATATTACAATATGAGGTAAATATTGGGGCCATATTACAGTGTTGGGGAAATATTGGGGCCATAATACGGTGTGGGGGAAATATTGGGGCCATATTACAGTGTGGGGGAAATACTGGGGCCATATTACAGTGTGGGGGAAATACTGGGGCCATATTACAGTGTGGGGGAAATACTGGGGCCATATTATAGTGTGGGGGAAATACTGGGGCCATATTACAGTGTGGGGGAAATACTGGGACTATATTACAGTGTGGGGGAAATACTGGGGCCATATTACAGTGTGGGGGAAATACTGGGGCCATATTACAGTGTGGGGGAAATACTGGGACTATATTACAGTGTGGGGGAAATACTGGGCCATATTACAGTGTGGGGGAAATACTGGGGCCATATTACAGTGTGGGGGTAATACTGGGGCCATATTACAGTGTGGGGGTAATACTGGGGCCATATTACAGTGTGGGGGAAATACTGGGGCCATATTACAGTGTGGGGGAAATACTGGGGCCATATTACAGTGTGGAGGAAATATTGGGGCCATATTACAGTGTGGGGGAAATGCTGGGGCCATATTACAGTGTGGGGGAAATACTGGGGCCATATTACAGTGTGGGGGAAATACTGGGGCCATATTACAGTGTGGGGGAAATACTGGGGCCATATTACAGTGTGGGGGAAATACTGGGGCCATATTACAGTGTGGGGGTAATACTGGGGCCATATTACAGTGTGGGGGTAATACTGGGGCCATATTACAGTGTGGGGGAAATACTGGGGCCATATTACAGTGTGGGGGAAATACTGGGGCCATATTACAGTGTGGGGGTAATACTGGGGCCATATTACAGTGTGGGGGTAATACTGGGGCCATATTACAGTGTGGGGGAAATACTGGGGCCATATTACAGTGTGGGGGAAATACTGGGGCCATATTACAGTGTGGAGGAAATATTGGGGCCATATTACAGTGTGGGGGAAATGCTGGGGCCATATTACAGTGTGGGGGAAATACTGGGGCCATATTACAGTGTGGGGGAAATACTGGGGCCATATTACAGTGTGGGGGAAATACTGGAGCCATATTACAGTGTGGGGGAAATACTGGGGCCATATTACAGTGTGGGGGAAATACTGGGGTCATATTACAGTGTGGGGGAAATACTGGGGCCATATTACAGTGTGGGGGAAATACTGGGGCCATATTACAGTGTGGGGGAAATACTGGGGCCATATTACAGTGCGGGGGAAATACTGGGGCCATATTACAGTGTGGGGGAAATACTGGGGCCATATTACAGTGTGGGGGAAATACTGGGGCCATATTACAGTGTGGGGGAAATACTGGGGCCATATTACAGTGTGGGGGAAATACTGGGGCCATATTACAGTGTGGGGGAAATACTGGGGCCATATTACAGTGTGGGGGAAATACTGGAGCCATATTACAGTGTGGGGGAAATACTGGGGCTATATTACAGTGTGGGGGAAATACTGGGGCCATATTACAGTGTGGGGGAAATACTGGGGCCATATTACAGTGTGGGGGAAATACTGGGGCCATATTACAGTGTGGGGGAAATACTGGGGACATATTACAGTGTGGGGGAAATACTGGGGCCATATTACAGTGTGGGGGAAATACTGGGGCCATATTACAGTGTGGGGGAAATACTGGGGACATATTACAGTGTGGGGGAAATACTGGGGCCATATTACAGTGTGGGGGAAATACTGGGGACATATTACAGTGTGGGGGAAATACTGGGGCCATATTACAATATGGGGTAAATATTGGGGCCATATTACAGTGTGGGGGAAATATGGGGGCCATATTACAGTGTGGGGGAAATATTGGGGCCATATTACAGTGTGGGGGAAATACTGGGACCATATTACAGTGTGGGGGAAATACTGGGGCCATATTACAGTGGGGGGGGGAATACTGGGGCCATATTACAATATGGGGTAAATATTGGGGCCATATTACAGTGTGGGGGAAATATTGGGGCCATAATACGGTGTGGGGGAAATATTGGGGCCATATTACAGTGTGGGGGAAATACTGGGGCCATATTACAATATGGGGTAAATATTGGGGCCATATTACAGTGTGGGGGAAATATTGGGGTCATAATACGGTGTGGGGGAAATATTGGGGCCATATTAAAGTGTGGGGGAAATACTGGGGCCATATTACAGTGTGGGGGAAATACTGGGGCCATATTACAGTGTGGGGGAAATACTGGGGCCATATTACAGTGTGGCGGAAATACTGGGGCCATATTACAGTGTGGGGGAAATACTGGGGCCATATTACAGTGTGGGGGAAATACTGGGGCCATATTACAGTGTGGGGGAAATACTGGGGCCATATTACAGTGTGGGGGAAATACTGGGCCATATTACAGTGTGGGGGAAATACTGGGACTATATTACAGTGTGGGGGAAATACTGGGCCATATTACAGTGTGGGGGAAATACTGGGGCCATATTACAGTGTGGGGGAAATACTGGAGCCATATTACAGTGTGGGGGTAATACTGGGGCCATATTACAGTGTGGGGGAAATACTGGGGCCATATTACAGTGTGGGGTAAATACTGGGGCCATATTACAATATCGGGTAAATATTGGGGCCATAATACAGTGTGGGGTAAATATTGGGGCCATAATACAGTGTGGGGTAAATATTGGGGCCATAATACAGTGTGGGGGTAATACTGGGGCCATATTACAGTGTGGAGGAAATACTGGGGCCATATTACAATATGGGGTAAATATTGGGGCCATAATACAGTGTGGGGTAAATATTGGGGCCATATTACAGTGTGGGGGAAATACTGGGGCCATATTACAGTGTGGGGGAAATACTGGAGCCATATTACAGTGTGCGGGAAATACTGGGGCCATATTACAGTGTGGGGGAAATACTGGAGCCATATTACAGTGTGGTGGAAATATTGGGGCCATATTACAGTGTGGGGGAAATACTGGGGCCATATTACAGTGTGGGGTAAATACTGGAGCCATATTACAGTGTGTGGGAAATACTGGAGCCATATTACAGTGTGGGGCAAATACTGGGGCCATATTACAGTGTGGGGGAAATACTGGGGCCATATTACAGTGTGGGGGAAATACTGGGGCCATATTACAGTGTGGGAGAAATACTGGGGCCATATTACAGTGTGGGGGAAATACTGGGGCCATATTACAGTGTGGGGGAAATACTGGGGCCATATTACAGTGTGGGGGAAATACTGGGGCCATATTACAGTGTGGGGGAAATACTGGGGCCATATTACAGTGTGGGGGTAATACTGGGGCCATATTACAGTGTGGGGGTAATACTGGGGCCATATTACAGTGTGGGGGAAATACTGGGGCCATATTACAGTGTGGGGGAAATACTGGGGCCATATTACAGTGTGGGGTAAATACTGGGGCCATATTACAATATGGGGTAAATATTGGGGCCATAATACAGTGTGGGGTAAATATTGGGGCCATAATACAGTGTGGGGTAAATATTGGGGCCATAATACAGTGTGGGGGTAATACTGGGGCCATATTACAATATGGGGTAAATATTGGGGCCATAATACAGTGTGGGGTAAATATTGGGGCCATATTACAGTGTGGGGGAAATACTGGAGCCATATTACAGTGTGCGGGAAATACTGGGGCCATATTACAATGTGCGGGAAATACTGGGGCCATATTACAGTGTGGGGGAAATATTGGGGCCATATTACAGTGTGGGGTAAATACTGGAGCCATATTACAGTGTGCGGGAAATACTGGAGCCATATTACAGTGTGGGGCAAATACTGGGGCCATATTACAGTGTGGGGGAAATACTGCGGCCATATTACAGTGTGGGGGAAATACTGGGGCCATATTACAGTGTGGGAGAAATACTGGGGCCATATTACAGTGTGGGGGAAATACTTGGGCAATATTACAGTGTGGGGGAAATACTGGGGCTATATTACAGTGTGGGGGAAATACTGGGGCCATATTACAATGTGGGGGGATACTGGGGCCATATTACAGTGTGGGGGAAATACTGGGGCCATATTACAGTGTGGGGGAAATAGTGGGGCTATATTACAGTGTGGGAGAAATACTGGGGCCATATTACAGTGTGGGGGAAATACTGGGGCCATATTACAGTGTGGGGGAAATACTGGGGCCATATTACAATGTGGGGTAAATACTGGGGCATATTACAGTGTGGGGGAAATATTGGGGCCATATTACAGTGTGGGGGAAATACTGGGACTATATTACAGTGTGGGGGAAATACTGGGGCCATAATACAGTGTGGGGTAAATACTGGGGCATATTACAGTGTGGGGGGAAATACTGGGGCCATATTACAATATGGGGTAAATATTGGGGCCATAATACAGTGTGGGGTAAATATTGGGGCCATATTACAGTGTGGGGGAAATATTGGGGCCATAATACAGTGTGGGGGAAATATTGGGGCCATATTACAGTGTGGGGTAAATATTGGGGCCATATTACAGTGTGGGGGAAATACTGGGCCATATTACAGTGTGGGGGAAATATTGGGGCCATATTACAGTGTGGGGGAAATACTGGGGCCATATTACAGTGTGGGGGAAATACTGGGGCCATATTACAATATGGGGTAAATATTGGGGCCATAATACAGTGTGGGGTAAATTTTGAGGCCATATTACAGTGTGGGGAAAATACTGGGGCCATATTACAGTGTGGGGGAAATACTGGGGCCATATTGCAGTGTGGGGGAAATACTGGGGCCATATTACAATATGGGGTAAATATTGGGGCCATAATACAGTGTGGGGTAAATTTTGAGGCCATATTACAGTGTGGGGGAAATACTGGGGCCATATTACAGTGTGGGAGAAATACTGGGACCATATTACAGTGTGGGGGAAATACTGGGGCCATATTACAGTGTGGGGGTAATACTGGGGCCATATTACAGTGTGGGGTAAATACTGGGGCCATATTACAATATGGGGTAAATATTGGGGCCATAATACAGTGTGGGGTAAATATTGGGGCCATAATACAGTGTGGGGTAAATATTGGGGCCATAATACAGTGTGGGGGTAATACTGGGGCCATATTACAGTGTGGAGGAAATACTGGGGCCATATTACAATATGGGGTAAATATTGGGGCCATAATACAGTGTGGGGTAAATATTGGGGCCATATTACAGTGTGGGGGAAATACTGGAGCCATATTACAGTGTGCGGGAAATACTGGGGCCATATTACAGTGTGCGGGAAATACTGGGGCCATATTATAGTGTGGGGGAAATATTGGGGCCATATTACAGTGTGGGGTAAATACTGGAGCCATATTACAGTGTGCGGGAAATACTGGAGCCATATTACAGTGTGGGGCAAATACTGGGGCCATATTACAGTGTGGGGGAAATACTGGGGCCATATTACAGTGTGGGGGAAATACTGGGGCCATATTACAGTGTGGGGGAAATACTGGGGCCATATTACAGTGTGGGAGAAATAATGGGGCCATATTACAGTGTGGGGGAAATACTGGGGCCATATTACAGTGTGGGGGAAATACTGGGGCTATATTACAGTGTGGGGGAAATACTGGGGCCATATTACAGTGTGGGGGAAATACTGGGGCCATATTACAGTGTGGGGGTAATACTGGGGCCATATTACAGTGTGGGGGAAATACTGGGGCCATATTACAGTGTGGGGGAAATACTGGGGCCATATTACAGTGTGGGGGAAATACTGGGGCCATATTACAGTGTGGGGGTAATACTGGGGCCATATTACAGTGTGGGGGAAATACTGGGGCCATATTACAGTGTGGGGGAAATACTGGGGCCATATTACAGTGTGGGAGAAATAATGGGGCCATATTACAGTGTGGGGGAAATACTGGGGCCATATTACAGTGTGGGGGAAATACTGGGGCTATATTACAGTGTGGGGGAAATACTGGGGCCATATTACAGTGTGGGGGAAATACTGGGGCCATATTACAGTGTGGGGGTAATACTGGGGCCATATTACAGTGTGGGGGAAATACTGGGGCCATATTACAGTGTGGGGGAAATACTGGGGCCATATTACAGTGTGGGGGAAATACTGGGGCCATATTACAGTGTGGGGTAAATACTGGGGCCATATTACAGTGTGGGGGAAATACTGGGGCCATATTACAGTGTGGGGGAAATACTGGGGCCATATTACAGTGTGGGGGAAATACTGGGCCATATTACAGTGTGGGGGAAATACTGGGACTATATTACAGTGTGGGGGAAATACTGGGCCATATTACAGTGTGGGGGAAATACTGGGGCCATATTACAGTGTGGGGGAAATACTGGAGCCATATTACAGTGTGGGGGTAATACTGGGGCCATATTACAGTGTGGGGGAAATACTGGGGCCATATTACAGTGTGGGGTAAATACTGGGGCCATATTACAATATCGGGTAAATATTGGGGCCATAATACAGTGTGGGGTAAATATTGGGGCCATAATACAGTGTGGGGTAAATATTGGGGCCATAATACAGTGTGGGGGTAATACTGGGGCCATATTACAGTGTGGAGGAAATACTGGGGCCATATTACAATATGGGGTAAATATTGGGGCCATAATACAGTGTGGGGTAAATATTGGGGCCATATTACAGTGTGGGGGAAATACTGGGGCCATATTACAGTGTGGGGGAAATACTGGAGCCATATTACAGTGTGCGGGAAATACTGGGGCCATATTACAGTGTGGGGGAAATACTGGAGCCATATTACAGTGTGGTGGAAATATTGGGGCCATATTACAGTGTGGGGGAAATACTGGGGCCATATTACAGTGTGGGGTAAATACTGGAGCCATATTACAGTGTGTGGGAAATACTGGAGCCATATTACAGTGTGGGGCAAATACTGGGGCCATATTACAGTGTGGGGGAAATACTGGGGCCATATTACAGTGTGGGGGAAATACTGGGGCCATATTACAGTGTGGGAGAAATACTGGGGCCATATTACAGTGTGGGGGAAATACTGGGGCCATATTACAGTGTGGCGGAAATACTGGGGCCATATTACAGTGTGGGGGAAATACTGGGGCCATATTACAGTGTGGGGGAAATACTGGAGCCATATTACAGTGTGCGGGAAATACTGGGGCCATATTACAGTGTGGGGTAAATACTGGAGCCATATTACAGTGTGTGGGAAATACTGGAGCCATATTACAGTGTGGGGCAAATACTGGGGCCATATTACAGTGTGGGGGAAATACTGGGGCCATATTACAGTGTGGGGGAAATACTGGGGCCATATTACAGTGTGGGGGAAATACTGGGGCCATATTACAGTGTGGGGGAAATACTGGGGCCATATTACAGTGTGGGGGTAATACTGGGGCCATATTACAGTGTGGGGGTAATACTGGGGCCATATTACAGTGTGGGGGAAATACTGGGGCCATATTACAGTGTGGGGGAAATACTGGGGCCATATTACAGTGTGGGGTAAATACTGGGGCCATATTACAATATGGGGTAAATATTGGGGCCATAATACAGTGTGGGGTAAATATTGGGGCCATAATACAGTGTGGGGTAAATATTGGGGCCATAATACAGTGTGGGGGTAATACTGGGGCCATATTACAATATGGGGTAAATATTGGGGCCATAATACAGTGTGGGGTAAATATTGGGGCCATATTACAGTGTGGGGGAAATACTGGAGCCATATTACAGTGTGCGGGAAATACTGGGGCCATATTACAATGTGCGGGAAATACTGGGGCCATATTACAGTGTGGGGGAAATATTGGGGCCATATTACAGTGTGGGGTAAATACTGGAGCCATATTACAGTGTGCGGGAAATACTGGAGCCATATTACAGTGTGGGGCAAATACTGGGGCCATATTACAGTGTGGGGGAAATACTGCGGCCATATTACAGTGTGGGGGAAATACTGGGGCCATATTACAGTGTGGGAGAAATACTGGGGCCATATTACAGTGTGGGGGAAATACTTGGGCAATATTACAGTGTGGGGGAAATACTGGGGCTATATTACAGTGTGGGGGAAATACTGGGGCCATATTACAATGTGGGGGGATACTGGGGCCATATTACAGTGTGGGGGAAATACTGGGGCCATATTACAGTGTGGGGGAAATAGTGGGGCTATATTACAGTGTGGGAGAAATACTGGGGCCATATTACAGTGTGGGGGAAATACTGGGGCCATATTACAGTGTGGGGGAAATACTGGGGCCATATTACAATGTGGGGTAAATACTGGGGCATATTACAGTGTGGGGGAAATATTGGGGCCATATTACAGTGTGGGGGAAATACTGGGACTATATTACAGTGTGGGGGAAATACTGGGGCCATAATACAGTGTGGGGTAAATACTGGGGCATATTACAGTGTGGGGGGAAATACTGGGGCCATATTACAATATGGGGTAAATATTGGGGCCATAATACAGTGTGGGGTAAATATTGGGGCCATATTACAGTGTGGGGGAAATATTGGGGCCATAATACAGTGTGGGGGAAATATTGGGGCCATATTACAGTGTGGGGTAAATATTGGGGCCATATTACAGTGTGGGGGAAATACTGGGCCATATTACAGTGTGGGGGAAATATTGGGGCCATATTACAGTGTGGGGGAAATACTGGGGCCATATTACAGTGTGGGGGAAATACTGGGGCCATATTACAATATGGGGTAAATATTGGGGCCATAATACAGTGTGGGGTAAATTTTGAGGCCATATTACAGTGTGGGGAAAATACTGGGGCCATATTACAGTGTGGGGGAAATACTGGGGCCATATTGCAGTGTGGGGGAAATACTGGGGCCATATTACAATATGGGGTAAATATTGGGGCCATAATACAGTGTGGGGTAAATTTTGAGGCCATATTACAGTGTGGGGGAAATACTGGGGCCATATTACAGTGTGGGAGAAATACTGGGACCATATTACAGTGTGGGGGAAATACTGGGGCCATATTACAGTGTGGGGGTAATACTGGGGCCATATTACAGTGTGGGGTAAATACTGGGGCCATATTACAATATGGGGTAAATATTGGGGCCATAATACAGTGTGGGGTAAATATTGGGGCCATAATACAGTGTGGGGTAAATATTGGGGCCATAATACAGTGTGGGGGTAATACTGGGGCCATATTACAGTGTGGAGGAAATACTGGGGCCATATTACAATATGGGGTAAATATTGGGGCCATAATACAGTGTGGGGTAAATATTGGGGCCATATTACAGTGTGGGGGAAATACTGGAGCCATATTACAGTGTGCGGGAAATACTGGGGCCATATTACAGTGTGCGGGAAATACTGGGGCCATATTATAGTGTGGGGGAAATATTGGGGCCATATTACAGTGTGGGGTAAATACTGGAGCCATATTACAGTGTGCGGGAAATACTGGAGCCATATTACAGTGTGGGGCAAATACTGGGGCCATATTACAGTGTGGGGGAAATACTGGGGCCATATTACAGTGTGGGGGAAATACTGGGGCCATATTACAGTGTGGGGGAAATACTGGGGCCATATTACAGTGTGGGAGAAATAATGGGGCCATATTACAGTGTGGGGGAAATACTGGGGCCATATTACAGTGTGGGGGAAATACTGGGGCTATATTACAGTGTGGGGGAAATACTGGGGCCATATTACAGTGTGGGGGAAATACTGGGGCCATATTACAGTGTGGGGGTAATACTGGGGCCATATTACAGTGTGGGGGAAATACTGGGGCCATATTACAGTGTGGGGGAAATACTGGGGCCATATTACAGTGTGGGGGAAATACTGGGGCCATATTACAGTGTGGGGGTAATACTGGGGCCATATTACAGTGTGGGGGAAATACTGGGGCCATATTACAGTATGGGGGAAATACTGGGGCCATATTACAATGTGGGGGAATACTGGGGCCATATTACAGTGTGGGGTAAATACTGGGGCATATTACAGTGTGGGGGAAATATTGGGGCCATATTACAGTGTGGGGGAAATACTGGGGCTATATTACAGTGTGGGGGAAATACTGGGGCCATATTACAATGTTTGGGAAATACTGGGGCCATATTACAGTGTGGGGTAAATACTGGGGCATATTACAGTGTGGGGGAAATACTGGGGCCATATTACAATATGGGGTAAATATTGGGGCCATATTACAGTGTGGGGGAAATATTGGGGCCATAATACAGTGTGGGGGAAATATTGGGGCCATATTACAGTGTGGGGTAAATATTGGGGCCATATTACAGTGTGGGGGAAATACTGGGCCATATTACAGTGTGGGGGAAATACTGGGCCATATTACAGTGTGGGGGAAATATTGGGGCCATATTACAGTGTGGGGGAAATACTGGGCCATATTACAGTGTGGGGGAAATATTGGGGCCATATTACAGTGTGGGGGAAATACTGGGGCCATATTACAGTGTGAGGGAAATACTGGGGCCATATTACAATATGGGGTAAATATTGGGGCCATAATACAGTGTGGGGTAAATTTTGAGGCCATATTACAGTGTGGGGGAAATACTGGGGCCATATTACAGTGTGGGGGAAATACTGGGGCCATATTGCAGTGTGGGGGAAATACTGGGGCCATATTACAATATGGGGTAAATATTGGGGCCATAATACAGTGTGGGGTAAATTTTGAGGCCATATTACAGTGAGGGGGAAATATTGGGGCCATATTACAGTGTGGGGGAAATACTGGGGCCATATTACAGAGTGGGGGAAATACTGGGGCCATATTACAGTGTGGGGGAAATACTGGGGCCATATTACAGTGTGGGGGAAATACTGGGGCCATATTACAGTGTGGGGGAAATACTGGGGCCATATTACAGTGTGGGGGAAATACTGGGGCCATATTGCAGTGTGGGGGAAATACTGGGGCCATATTACAATATGGGGTAAATATTGGGGCCATAATACAGTGTGGGGTAAATATTGGGGCCATATTACAGTGCGGGGGAAATATTGGGGCCATATTACAGTGTGGGGTAAATATTGGGGCCATATTACAGTGTGGGGGAAATACTGGGGCCATTTTACAGAGTGGGGGAAATACTGGGGCCATATTACAGTGTGGGGGAAATACTGGGGCCATATTACAGTGTGGGGGAAATACTGGGGCCATTTTACAGTGTGGGGGAAATACTGGGGCCATATTACAGTGTGGTGCAAATACTGGGGCCATATTACAGTGTGGGGGAAATACTGGGGCCATATTACAGTGTGGGGGAAATACTGGGGCCATATTACAGTGTGGGAGAAATAATGGGGCCATATTACAGTGTGGGGGAAATACTGGGGCCATATTACAGTGTGGGGGAAATACTGGGGCTATATTACAGTGTGGGGGAAATACTGGGGCCATATTACAATGTGGGGGAATACTGGGGCCATATTACAGTGTGGGGTAAATACTGGGGCATATTACAGTGTGGGGGAAATATTGGGGCCATATTACAGTGTGGGGGAAATACTGGGGCTATATTACAGTGTGGGGGAAATACTGGGGCCATATTACAATGTTTGGGAAATACTGGGGCCATATTACAGTGTGGGGTAAATACTGGGGCATATTACAGTGTGGGGGAAATACTGGGGCCATATTACAATATGGGGTAAATATTGGGGCCATATTACAGTGTGGGGGAAATATTGGGGCCATAATACAATGTGGGGGAAATATTGGGGCCATATTACAGTGTGGGGTAAATATTGGGGCCATATTACAGTGTGGGGGAAATACTGGGCCATATTACAGTGTGGGGAAAATATTGGGGCCATATTACAGTGTGGGGGAAATACTGGGGCCATATTACAGTGTGAGGGAAATACTGGGGCCATATTACAATATGGGGTAAATATTGGGGCCATAATACAGTGTGGGGTAAATTTTGAGGCCATATTACAGTGTGGGGGAAATACTGGGGCCATATTACAGTGTGGGGGAAATACTGGGGCCATATTGCAGTGTGGGGGAAATACTGGGGCCATATTACAATATGGGGTAAATATTGGGGCCATAATACAGTGTGGGGTAGATTTTGAGGCCATATTACAGTGAGGGGGAAATATTGGGGCCATATTACAGTGTGGGGGAAATACTGGGGCCATATTACAGAGTGGGGGAAATACTGGGGCCATATTACAGTGTGGGGGAAATACTGGGGCCATATTACAGTGTGGGGGAAATACTGGGGCCATATTACAGTGTGGGGGAAATACTGGGGCCATATTACAGTGTGGGGGAAATACTGGGGCCATATTGCAGTGTGGGGGAAATACTGGGGCCATATTACAATATGGGGTAAATATTGGGGCCATAATACAGTGTGGGGTAAATATTGGGGCCATATTACAGTGCGGGGGAAATATTGGGGCCATATTACAGTGTGGGGTAAATATTGGGGCCATATTACAGTGTGGGGGAAATACTGGGGCCATTTTACAGAGTGGGGGAAATACTGGGGCCATATTACAGTGTGGGGGAAATACTGGGGCCATATTACAGTGTGGGGGAAATACTGGGGCCATATTGCAGTGTGGGGGAAATACTGGGGCCATATTACAATATGGGGTAAATATTGGGGCCATAATACAGTGTGGGGTAAATTTTGAGGCCATATTACAGTGAGGGGGAAATATTGGGGCCATATTACAGTGTGGGGGAAATACTGGGGCCATATTACAGAGTGGGGGAAATACTGGGGCCATATTACAGTGTGGGGGAAATACTGGGGCCATATTACAGTGTGGGGGAAATACTGGGGCCATATTACAGTGTGGGGGAAATACTGGGGCCATATTACAGTGTGGGGGAAATACTGGGGCCATATTGCAGTGTGGGGGAAATACTGGGGCCATATTACAATATGGGGTAAATATTGGGGCCATAATACAGTGTGGGGTAAATATTGGGGCCATATTACAGTGCGGGGGAAATATTGGGGCCATATTACAGTGTGGGGTAAATATTGGGGCCATATTACAGTGTGGGGGAAATACTGGGGCCATTTTACAGAGTGGGGGAAATACTGGGGCCATATTACAGTGTGGGGGAAATACTGGGGCCATATTACAGTGTGGGGGAAATACTGGGGCCATTTTACAGTGTGGGGGAAATACTGGGGCCATATTACAGTGTGGTGCAAATACTGGGGCCATATTACAGTGTGGGGGAAATACTGGGGCCATATTACAGTGTGGGGGAAATACTGGGGCCATATTACAGTGTGGGAGAAATAATGGGGCCATATTACAGTGTGGGGGAAATACTGGGGCCATATTACAGTGTGGGGGAAATACTGGGGCTATATTACAGTGTGGGGGAAATACTGGGGCCATATTACAATGTGGGGGAATACTGGGGCCATATTACAGTGTGGGGTAAATACTGGGGCATATTACAGTGTGGGGGAAATATTGGGGCCATATTACAGTGTGGGGGAAATACTGGGGCTATATTACAGTGTGGGGGAAATACTGGGGCCATATTACAATGTTTGGGAAATACTGGGGCCATATTACAGTGTGGGGTAAATACTGGGGCATATTACAGTGTGGGGGAAATACTGGGGCCATATTACAATATGGGGTAAATATTGGGGCCATATTACAGTGTGGGGGAAATATTGGGGCCATAATACAATGTGGGGGAAATATTGGGGCCATATTACAGTGTGGGGTAAATATTGGGGCCATATTACAGTGTGGGGGAAATACTGGGCCATATTACAGTGTGGGGAAAATATTGGGGCCATATTACAGTGTGGGGGAAATACTGGGGCCATATTACAGTGTGAGGGAAATACTGGGGCCATATTACAATATGGGGTAAATATTGGGGCCATAATACAGTGTGGGGTAAATTTTGAGGCCATATTACAGTGTGGGGGAAATACTGGGGCCATATTACAGTGTGGGGGAAATACTGGGGCCATATTGCAGTGTGGGGGAAATACTGGGGCCATATTACAATATGGGGTAAATATTGGGGCCATAATACAGTGTGGGGTAGATTTTGAGGCCATATTACAGTGAGGGGGAAATATTGGGGCCATATTACAGTGTGGGGGAAATACTGGGGCCATATTACAGAGTGGGGGAAATACTGGGGCCATATTACAGTGTGGGGGAAATACTGGGGCCATATTACAGTGTGGGGGAAATACTGGGGCCATATTACAGTGTGGGGGAAATACTGGGGCCATATTACAGTGTGGGGGAAATACTGGGGCCATATTGCAGTGTGGGGGAAATACTGGGGCCATATTACAATATGGGGTAAATATTGGGGCCATAATACAGTGTGGGGTAAATATTGGGGCCATATTACAGTGCGGGGGAAATATTGGGGCCATATTACAGTGTGGGGTAAATATTGGGGCCATATTACAGTGTGGGGGAAATACTGGGGCCATTTTACAGAGTGGGGGAAATACTGGGGCCATATTACAGTGTGGGGGAAATACTGGGGCCATATTACAGTGTGGGGGAAATACTGGGGCCATTTTACAGTGTGGGGGAAATACTGGGGCCATATTACAGTGTGGGGGTAATACTGGGGCCATATTACAGTGTGGGGGAAATACTGGGGCCATATTACAGAGTGGGGGAAATACTGGGGCCATATTACAGTGTGGGGGAAATACTGGGGCCATATTACAGTGTGGGGGAAATACTGGGGCCATATTACAGTGTGGGGGAAATATTGGGGCCATATTACAGTGTGGGGGAAATACTGGGGCCATATTACAGTGTGGGGGAAATACTGGGGCCATATTACAGTGTGGGGGAAATACTGGGGCCATATTACAGTGTGGGGGAAATACTGGGGACATATTACAGTGTGGGGGAAATACTGGAGCCATATTACAGTGTGGGGGAAATACTGGGGCCATATTACAGTGTGGGGGAAATACTGGGGCCATATTACAGTGTGGGGGAAATACTGGGGCCATATTACAGTGTGGAGGAAATACTGGAGCCATATTACAGTGTGGGGGAAATTCTGGGGCCATATTACAGTGTGGGGGAAATACTGGGGCCATATTACAGTGTGGGGGAAATACTGGGGCCATATTACAGTGTGGGGGAAATACTGGGGCCATATTACAGTGTGGGGGAAATACTGGGGCCATATTACAGTGTGGGGAAATACTGGGGCCATATTACAGTGTGGGGGAAATACTGGGGCCATATTACAGTGTGGGGAAATACTGGGGCCATATTACAGTGTGGGGGAAATACTGGGGCCATATTACAGTGTGGGGGAAATACTGGGGCCATATTACAGTGTGGGGGAAATACTGGGGCCATATTACAGTGTGGGGGAAATACTGGGGCCATATTACAGTGTGGGGGAAATACTGGAGCCATATTACAGTGTGGGGGAAATACTGGGGCCATATTACAGTGTGGGGGAAATACTGGGGCCATATTACAGTGTGGGGGAAATACTGGGGCCATATTACAGTGTGGGGGAAATACTGGAGCCATATTACAGTGTGGGGGAAATACTGGGGCCATATTACAGTGTGGGGGAAATACTGGGGCCATATTACAGTGTGGGGGAAATACTGGGGCCATATTACAGTGTGGGGGAAATACTGGGGCCATATTACAGTGTGGGGGAAATACTGGGGCCATATTACAGTGTGGGGGAAATACTGGGGCCATATTACAGTGTGGGGAAATACTGGGGCCATATTACAGTGTGGGGGAAATACTGGGGCCATATTACAGTGTGGGGGAAATACTGGGGCCATATTACAGTGTGGGGGAAATACTGGGGCCATATTACAGTGTGGGGGAAATACTGGGGCCATATTACAGTGTGGGGGAAATACTGGGGCCATATTACAGTGTGGGGGAAAAACTGGGGCCATATTACAGTGTGGGGGAAATACTGGAGCCATATTACAGTGTGGGGGAAATACTGGGGCCATATTACAGTGTGGGGGAAATACTGGGGCCATATTACAGTGTGGGGGAAATACTGGGGCCATATTACAGTGTGGGGTAAATACTGGGGCCATATTACAGTGTGGGGGAAATACTGTGGCCATATTACAGTGTGGGGGAAATACTGGGGCTATATTACAGTATGGGGGAAATACTGGGCCATATTACAGTGTGGGGGAAATACTGGAGCCATATTACAGTGTGGGGGAAATACTGGGTCTATATTACAGTATGGGGGAAATACTGGGCCATATTACAGTGTGGGGTAAATACTGGGGCCATATTACAGTATGGGGGAAATACTGGGCCATATTACAGTATGGGGGAAATACTGGGCCATATTACAGTGTGGGGTAAATACTGGGGCCATATTACAGTGTGGGGTAAATACTGGGGCCATATTACAGTGTGGGGGAAATACTGGGGCCATATTACAGTGTGGGGGAAATACTGGGGCCATATTACAGTGTGGGGGAAATGCTGGGGCTATATTACAGTGTGGGGGAAATACTGGGGCCATATTACAGTGTGGGGGTAATACTGGGGCCATATTACAGTGTGGGGGAAATACTGGGGCCATATTACAGTGTGGGGGAAATACTGGGGCCATATTACAGTGTGGGGAAATACTGGGGCCATATTACAGTGTGGGGGAAATACTGGGGCCATATTACAGTGTGGGGGAAATACTGGGGCCATATTACAGTGTGGGGGAAATACTGGGGCCATATTACAGTGTGGGGGAAATACTGGGGCCATATTACAGTGTGGGGGAAATACTGGGGCCATATTACAGTGTGGGGGAAATACTGGGGCCATATTACAGTGTGGGGGAAATACTGGAGCCATATTACAGTGTGGGGGAAATACTGGGGCCATATTACAGTGTGGGGGAAATACTGGGGCCATATTACAGTGTGGGGGAAATACTGGGGCCATATTACAGTGTGGGGTAAATACTGGGGCCATATTACAGTGTGGGGGAAATACTGGGGCCATATTACAGTGTGGGGGAAATACTGGGGCTATATTACAGTATGGGGG
The DNA here is from genome assembly GCF_048569485.1 of Anomaloglossus baeobatrachus. Classification (NCBI taxonomy): domain Eukaryota; kingdom Metazoa; phylum Chordata; class Amphibia; order Anura; family Aromobatidae; genus Anomaloglossus; species Anomaloglossus baeobatrachus. The sequence goes on from NC_134361.1 coordinate 231,458,926, forward strand.
AAATACTGGGCCATATTACAGTGTGGGGGAAATACTGGAGCCATATTACAGTGTGGGGGAAATACTGGAGCCATATTACAGTGTGGGGGAAATACTGGGGCCATATTACAGTGTGGGGGTAATACTGGGGCCATATTACAGTGTGGGGGTAATACTGGGGCCATATTACAGTGTGGGGGTAATACTGGGGCCATATTACAGTGTGGGGGAAATACTGGGGCCATATTACAGTGTGGGGGAAATACTGGGGCCATATTACAGTGTGGCGGTAATACTGGGGCCATATTACAGTGTGGGGGTAATACTGGGGCCATATTACAGTGTGGGGGAAATACTGGGGCCATATTACAGTGTGGGGGAAATACTGGGGCCATATTACAGTGTGGGGGAAATACTGGGGCCATATTACAGTGTGGGGGTAATACTGGGGCCATATTACAGTGTGGGGGTAATACTGGGGCCATATTACAGTGTGGGGGAAATACTGGGGCCATATTACAGTGTGGGGGAAATACTGGGGCCATATTACAGTGTGGGGTAAATACTGGGGCCATATTACAGTGTGGGGGAAATACTGGGGCCATATTACAGTGTGGGGGAAATACTGGGGCCATATTACAGTGTGGGGGAAATACTGGGGCATATTACAGTGTGGGGGAAATACTGGGGCCATATTACAGTGTGGGGGAAATACTGGGGACATATTACAGTGTGGGGGAAATACTGGGGCCATATTACAGTGTGGGGGAAATACTGGGGCCATATTACAGTGTGGGGGAAATACTGGGGCCATATTACAGTGTGGGGTAAATACTGGGGCCATATTACAGTGTGGGGGAAATACTGGAGCCATATTACAGTGTGGGGGAAATACTGGGGCCATATTACAATGTGGGGGAAATACTGGGGCCATATTACAGTGTGGGGGAAATACTGGGGCTATATTACAGTATGGGGGAAATACTGGGCCATATTACAGTGTGGGGGAAATACTGGGGCTATATTACAGTATGGGGGAAATACTGGGCCATATTACAGTGTGGGGGAAATACTGGAGCCATATTACAGTGTGGGGGAAATACTGGGGCCATATTACAGTGTGGGGGAAATACTGGGGCCATATTACAGTGTGGGGTAAATACTGGGGCCATATTACAGTGTGGGGGAAATACTGGGGCCATATTACAGTGTGGGGTAAATACTGGGGCCATATTACAGTGTGGGGGAAATACTGGAGCCATATTACAGTGTGGGGGAAATACTGGGGCTATATTACAGTATGGGGGAAATACTGGGCCATATTACAGTGTGGGGGAAATACTGGGGCTATATTACAGTATGGGGGAAATACTGGGCCATATTACAGTGTGGGGGAAATACTGGAGCCATATTACAGTGTGGGGGAAATACTGGGGCCATATTACAGAGTGGGGGAAATACTGGGGCCATCATAGAGTGTGGGGGAAATATTGGGGCCATAATACAGTGTGGGGTAAATATTGGGGCCATATTACAGTGTGGGGGAAATATTGGGGCCATATTACAGTGTGGGGGAAATACTGGAGCCATATTACAGTGTGGGGGAAATATTGGGGCCATAATACAGTGTGGGGTAAATATTGGGGCCATATTACAGTGTGGGGGAAATATTGGGGCCATATTACAGTGTGGGGGAAATACTGGGGCCATATTACAGTGTGGGGGAAATACTGGGGCCATATTACAGTGTGGGGGAAATACTGGGGCCATATTACAGTGTGGGGGAAATACTGGGGCCATATTACAGTGTGGGGTAAATACTGGGGCCATATTACAGTGTGGGGGAAATACTGGGGCTATATTACAGTATGGGGGAAATACTGGGCCATATTACAGTGTGGGGGAAATACTGGGGCTATATTACAGTGTGGGGGAAATACTGGGGCCATATTACAGTGTGTTGGAAATACTGGGGCCATATTACAGTGTGGGGGAAATACTGGGGCCATATTACAGTGTGGGGGAAATACTGGGCCATATTACAGTGTGGGGGAAATACTGGGGCTATATTACAGTGTGGGTGAAATACTGGTGCCATATTACAGTGTGGGGGAAATACTGGGCCATATTACAGAGTGGGGGAAATACTGGGCCATATTACAGAGTGGGGGAAATACTGGGGCCATCATAGAGTGTGGGGGAAATATTGGGGCCATAATACAGTGTGGGGTAAATATTGGGGCCATATTACAGTGTGGGGTAAATATTGGGGCCATATTACAGTGTGGGGGAAATACTGGGGCCATATTACAGTGTGGGGGAAATACTGGGGCCATATTACAGTGTGGGGTAAATACTGGGGACATATTACAGTGTGGGGTAAATACTGGGGACATATTACAGTGTGGGGTAAATACTGGGGACATATTACAGTGTGGGGTAAATACTGGGGACATATTACAGTGTGGGGGAAATACTGGGGACATATTACAGTGTGGGGGAAATACTGGGGCCATATTACAGTGTGGGGTAAATACTGGGGACATATTACAGTGTGGGGTAAATACTGGGGACATTTTACAGTGTGGGGGAAATACTGGGGCCATATTACAGTGTGGGGGTAATACTGGGGCCATATTACAGTGTGGGGGAAATACTGGGGCCATATTACAGAGTGGGGGAAATACTGGGGCCATATTACAGTGTGGGGGAAATACTGGGGCCATATTACAGTGTGGGGGAAATACTGGGGCCATATTACAGTGTGGGGGAAATATTGGGGCCATATTACAGTGTGGGGGAAATACTGGGGCCATATTACAGTGTGGGGGAAATACTGGGGCCATATTACAGTGTGGGGGAAATACTGGGGCCATATTACAGTGTGGGGGAAATACTGGGGACATATTACAGTGTGGGGGAAATACTGGAGCCATATTACAGTGTGGGGGAAATACTGGGGCCATATTACAGTGTGGGGGAAATACTGGGGCCATATTACAGTGTGGGGGAAATACTGGGGCCATATTACAGTGTGGAGGAAATACTGGAGCCATATTACAGTGTGGGGGAAATTCTGGGGCCATATTACAGTGTGGGGGAAATACTGGGGCCATATTACAGTGTGGGGGAAATACTGGGGCCATATTACAGTGTGGGGGAAATACTGGGGCCATATTACAGTGTGGGGGAAATACTGGGGCCATATTACAGTGTGGGGAAATACTGGGGCCATATTACAGTGTGGGGGAAATACTGGGGCCATATTACAGTGTGGGGAAATACTGGGGCCATATTACAGTGTGGGGGAAATACTGGGGCCATATTACAGTGTGGGGGAAATACTGGGGCCATATTACAGTGTGGGGGAAATACTGGGGCCATATTACAGTGTGGGGGAAATACTGGGGCCATATTACAGTGTGGGGGAAATACTGGAGCCATATTACAGTGTGGGGGAAATACTGGGGCCATATTACAGTGTGGGGGAAATACTGGGGCCATATTACAGTGTGGGGGAAATACTGGGGCCATATTACAGTGTGGGGGAAATACTGGAGCCATATTACAGTGTGGGGGAAATACTGGGGCCATATTACAGTGTGGGGGAAATACTGGGGCCATATTACAGTGTGGGGGAAATACTGGGGCCATATTACAGTGTGGGGGAAATACTGGGGCCATATTACAGTGTGGGGGAAATACTGGGGCCATATTACAGTGTGGGGGAAATACTGGGGCCATATTACAGTGTGGGGAAATACTGGGGCCATATTACAGTGTGGGGGAAATACTGGGGCCATATTACAGTGTGGGGGAAATACTGGGGCCATATTACAGTGTGGGGGAAATACTGGGGCCATATTACAGTGTGGGGGAAATACTGGGGCCATATTACAGTGTGGGGGAAATACTGGGGCCATATTACAGTGTGGGGGAAAAACTGGGGCCATATTACAGTGTGGGGGAAATACTGGAGCCATATTACAGTGTGGGGGAAATACTGGGGCCATATTACAGTGTGGGGGAAATACTGGGGCCATATTACAGTGTGGGGGAAATACTGGGGCCATATTACAGTGTGGGGTAAATACTGGGGCCATATTACAGTGTGGGGGAAATACTGTGGCCATATTACAGTGTGGGGGAAATACTGGGGCTATATTACAGTATGGGGGAAATACTGGGCCATATTACAGTGTGGGGGAAATACTGGAGCCATATTACAGTGTGGGGGAAATACTGGGTCTATATTACAGTATGGGGGAAATACTGGGCCATATTACAGTGTGGGGTAAATACTGGGGCCATATTACAGTATGGGGGAAATACTGGGCCATATTACAGTATGGGGGAAATACTGGGCCATATTACAGTGTGGGGTAAATACTGGGGCCATATTACAGTGTGGGGTAAATACTGGGGCCATATTACAGTGTGGGGGAAATACTGGGGCCATATTACAGTGTGGGGGAAATACTGGGGCCATATTACAGTGTGGGGGAAATGCTGGGGCTATATTACAGTGTGGGGGAAATACTGGGGCCATATTACAGTGTGGGGGTAATACTGGGGCCATATTACAGTGTGGGGGAAATACTGGGGCCATATTACAGTGTGGGGGAAATACTGGGGCCATATTACAGTGTGGGGAAATACTGGGGCCATATTACAGTGTGGGGGAAATACTGGGGCCATATTACAGTGTGGGGGAAATACTGGGGCCATATTACAGTGTGGGGGAAATACTGGGGCCATATTACAGTGTGGGGGAAATACTGGGGCCATATTACAGTGTGGGGGAAATACTGGGGCCATATTACAGTGTGGGGGAAATACTGGGGCCATATTACAGTGTGGGGGAAATACTGGAGCCATATTACAGTGTGGGGGAAATACTGGGGCCATATTACAGTGTGGGGGAAATACTGGGGCCATATTACAGTGTGGGGGAAATACTGGGGCCATATTACAGTGTGGGGTAAATACTGGGGCCATATTACAGTGTGGGGGAAATACTGGGGCCATATTACAGTGTGGGGGAAATACTGGGGCTATATTACAGTATGGGGGAAATACTGGGCCATATTACAGTGTGGGGGAAATACTGGAGCCATATTACAGTGTGGGGGAAATACTGGAGCCATATTACAGTGTGGGGGAAATACTGGGGCCATATTACAGTGTGGGGGTAATACTGGGGCCATATTACAGTGTGGGGGTAATACTGGGGCCATATTACAGTGTGGGGGTAATACTGGGGCCATATTACAGTGTGGGGGAAATACTGGGGCCATATTACAGTGTGGGGGAAATACTGGGGCCATATTACAGTGTGGCGGTAATACTGGGGCCATATTACAGTGTGGGGGTAATACTGGGGCCATATTACAGTGTGGGGGAAATACTGGGGCCATATTACAGTGTGGGGGAAATACTGGGGCCATATTACAGTGTGGGGGAAATACTGGGGCCATATTACAGTGTGGGGGTAATACTGGGGCCATATTACAGTGTGGGGGTAATACTGGGGCCATATTACAGTGTGGGGGAAATACTGGGGCCATATTACAGTGTGGGGGAAATACTGGGGCCATATTACAGTGTGGGGTAAATACTGGGGCCATATTACAGTGTGGGGGAAATACTGGGGCCATATTACAGTGTGGGGGAAATACTGGGGCCATATTACAGTGTGGGGGAAATACTGGGGCATATTACAGTGTGGGGGAAATACTGGGGCCATATTACAGTGTGGGGGAAATACTGGGGACATATTACAGTGTGGGGGAAATACTGGGGCCATATTACAGTGTGGGGGAAATACTGGGGCCATATTACAGTGTGGGGGAAATACTGGGGCCATATTACAGTGTGGGGGAAATACTGGGGCCATATTACAGTGTGGGGTAAATACTGGGGCCATATTACAGTGTGGGGGAAATACTGGAGCCATATTACAGTGTGGGGGAAATACTGGGGCCATATTACAATGTGGGGGAAATACTGGGGCCATATTACAGTGTGGGGGAAATACTGGGGCTATATTACAGTATGGGGGAAATACTGGGCCATATTACAGTGTGGGGGAAATACTGGGGCTATATTACAGTATGGGGGAAATACTGGGCCATATTACAGTGTGGGGGAAATACTGGAGCCATATTACAGTGTGGGGGAAATACTGGGGCCATATTACAGTGTGGGGGAAATACTGGGGCCATATTACAGTGTGGGGTAAATACTGGGGCCATATTACAGTGTGGGGGAAATACTGGGGCCATATTACAGTGTGGGGTAAATACTGGGGCCATATTACAGTGTGGGGGAAATACTGGAGCCATATTACAGTGTGGGGGAAATACTGGGGCTATATTACAGTATGGGGGAAATACTGGGCCATATTACAGTGTGGGGGAAATACTGGGGCTATATTACAGTATGGGGGAAATACTGGGCCATATTACAGTGTGGGGGAAATACTGGAGCCATATTACAGTGTGGGGGAAATACTGGGGCCATATTACAGAGTGGGGGAAATACTGGGGCCATCATAGAGTGTGGGGGAAATATTGGGGCCATAATACAGTGTGGGGTAAATATTGGGGCCATATTACAGTGTGGGGGAAATATTGGGGCCATATTACAGTGTGGGGGAAATACTGGAGCCATATTACAGTGTGGGGGAAATATTGGGGCCATAATACAGTGTGGGGTAAATATTGGGGCCATATTACAGTGTGGGGGAAATATTGGGGCCATATTACAGTGTGGGGGAAATACTGGGGCCATATTACAGTGTGGGGGAAATACTGGGGCCATATTACAGTGTGGGGGAAATACTGGGGCCATATTACAGTGTGGGGGAAATACTGGGGCCATATTACAGTGTGGGGTAAATACTGGGGCCATATTACAGTGTGGGGGAAATACTGGGGCTATATTACAGTATGGGGGAAATACTGGGCCATATTACAGTGTGGGGGAAATACTGGGGCTATATTACAGTGTGGGGGAAATACTGGGGCCATATTACAGTGTGTTGGAAATACTGGGGCCATATTACAGTGTGGGGGAAATACTGGGGCCATATTACAGTGTGGGGGAAATACTGGGCCATATTACAGTGTGGGGGAAATACTGGGGCTATATTACAGTGTGGGTGAAATACTGGTGCCATATTACAGTGTGGGGGAAATACTGGGCCATATTACAGAGTGGGGGAAATACTGGGCCATATTACAGAGTGGGGGAAATACTGGGGCCATCATAGAGTGTGGGGGAAATATTGGGGCCATAATACAGTGTGGGGTAAATATTGGGGCCATATTACAGTGTGGGGTAAATATTGGGGCCATATTACAGTGTGGGGGAAATACTGGGGCCATATTACAGTGTGGGGGAAATACTGGGGCCATATTACAGTGTGGGGTAAATACTGGGGACATATTACAGTGTGGGGTAAATACTGGGGACATATTACAGTGTGGGGTAAATACTGGGGACATATTACAGTGTGGGGTAAATACTGGGGACATATTACAGTGTGGGGGAAATACTGGGGACATATTACAGTGTGGGGGAAATACTGGGGCCATATTACAGTGTGGGGTAAATACTGGGGACATATTACAGTGTGGGGTAAATACTGGGGACATATTACAGTGTGGGGGAAATACTGGGGCCATATTACAGTGTGGGGGAAATACTGGGGCCATCATAGAGTGTGGGGGAAATATTGGGGCCATAATACAGTGTGGGGTAAATATTGGGGCCATATTACAGTGTGGGGGAAATACTGGGCCATATTACAGTGTGGGGGAAATACTGGGCCATATTACAGAGTGGGGGAAATACTGGGGCCATCATAGAGTGTGCGGGAAATATTGGGGCCATAATACAGTGTGGGGTAAATATTGGGGCCATATTACAGTGTGGGGTAAATATTGGGGCCATATTACAGTGTGGGGGAAATACTAGGGCCATATTACAGTGTGGGGGAAATACTGGGGCCATATTACAGTGTGGGGGAAATACTGGGGCTATATTACAGTGTGGGGGAAATACTGGGGCCATATTACAGTGTGGGGTAAATACTGGGGCTATATTACAGTGTGGGGGAAATACTGGGGCCATATTACAGTGTGGGGTAAATACTGGGGACATATTACAGTGTGGGGGAAATACTGGGGCCATATTACAGTGTGGGGGAAATACTGGGGCCATATTACAGTGTGGGGGAAATACTGGGGCCATATTACAGTGTGGGGGAAATACTGGGGCCATATTACAGTGTGGGGGAAATACTGGGGCCATATTACAGTGTGGGGGAAATACTGGGGGCCATATTACAGTGTGGGGGAAATACTGGGGCCATATTACAGTGTGGGTGAAATACTGGGGCCATATTACAGTGTGGGGTAAATACTGGGGACATATTACAGTGTGGGGGAAATACTGGGGACATATTACAGTGTGGGGGAAATACTGGGGACATATTACAGTGTGGGGTAAATACTGGGGACATATTACAGTGTGCGGGAAATACTGGGGACATATTACAGTGTGGGGTAAATACTGGGGACATATTACAGTGTGGGGTAAATACTGGGGCCATATTACAGTGTGGGGGAAATACTGGGGCCATATTACAGTGTGGGGGAAATACTGGGGCCATATTACAGTGTGGGGGAAATACTGGGGCCATATTACAGTGTGGGGGAAATACTGGGGCCATATTACAGTGTGGGGGAAATACTGAGGACATATTACAGTGTGGGGTAAATACTGGGGCCATATTACAGTGTGGGGGAAATACTGGGGCCATATTACAGTGTGGGGGAAATACTGGGGCCATATTACAGTGTGGGGGAAATACTGGGGCCATATTACAGTGTGGGGGAAATACTGGGGCCATATTACAGTGTGGGGGAAATACTGGGGCCATATTACAGTGTGGGGGAAATACTGGGCCATATTACAGTGTGGGGGAAATACTGGGGCCATATTACAGTGTGGGGGAAATACTGGGGCCATATTACAGTGTGGGGGAAATACTGGGGCCATATTACAGTGTGGGGGAAATACTGGGGCCATATTACAGTGTGGGGGAAATACTGGGGCCATATTACAGTGTGGGGGAAATACTGGGGCCATATTACAGTGTGGGGGAAATACTGGGGCCATATTACAGTGTGGGGGAAATACTGGGGGCCATATTACAGTGTGGGGGAAATACTGGGGCCATATTACAGTGTGGGGGAAATACTGGGGCCATATTACAGTGTGGGGGAAATACTGGGGACATATTACAGTGTGGGGTAAATACTGGGGCCATATTACAGTGTGGGGGAAATACTGGGGCCATATTACAGTGTGGGGGAAATACTGGGGCCATATTACAGTGTGGGGGAAATATTGGGGCCATATTACAGTGTGGGGGAAATACTGGGGGCCATATTACAGTGTGGGGGAAATACTGGGGCCATATTATAGTGTGGGTGAAATACTGGGGCCATATTACAGTGTGGGGTAAATACTGGGGCCATATTACAGTGTGGGGGAAATACTGGGGCCATATTACAGTGTGGGGGAAATACTGGGGGCCATATTACAGTGTGGGGGAAATACTGGGGCCATATTACAGTGTGGGGGAAATATTGGGGACATATTACAGTGTGGGGGAAATACTGGGGGCCATATTACAGTGTGGGGGAAATACTGGGGCCATATTACAGTGTGGGGGAAATACTGGGGCTATATTACAGTGTGGAGGAAATACTGGGGCCATATTACAGTGTGGGGGAAATACTGGGGCCATATTACAGTGTGGGGGAAATATTGGGGCCATATTACAGTGTGTGGGAAATACTGGGGCCATATTACAGTGTGGGGGAAATACTGGGGCCATATTACAGTGTGGGGGAAATATTGGGGCCATATTACAGTGTGGGCGAAATACTGGGGCCATATTACAGTGTGGGGGAAATACTGGGGCTATATTACAGTGTGGGGGAAATACTGGGGTCATATTACAGTGTGGGGGAAATACTGGGCCCATATTACAGTGTGGGGGAAATACTGGGGCCATATTACAGTGTGGGGGAAATACTGGGGTCATATTACAGTGTGGGGGAAATACTGGGCCCATATTACAGTGTGGGGGAAATACTGGGCCCATATTACAGTGTGGGGGAAATACTGGGGACATATTACAGTGTGGGGGAAATACTGGGGCAATATTACAGTGTGGGGGAAATACTGGGGACATATTACAGTGTGGGGGAAATACTGGGGCCATATTACAGTGTGGGGGAAATACTGGGGACATATTACAGTGTGGGGGAAATACTGGGGCCATATTACAGTGTGGGGGAAATACTGGGGCCATATTACAGTGTGGGGGAAATACTGGGGCCATATTACAGTGTGGGGGAAATACTGGGGCCATATTACAGTGTGGGGGTAATACTGGGGCCATATTACAGTGTGGGGTAAATACTGGAGCCATATTACAGTGTGTGGGAAATACTGGAGCCATATTACAGTGTGGGGTAAATACTGGGGACATATTACAGTGTGGGGGAAATACTGGGGCCATATTACAGTGTGGGGGAAATACTGGGGCCATATTACAGTGTGGGGGAAATATTGGGGCCATATTACAGTGTGGGGGAAATACTGGGGCCATATTACAGTGTGGGGTAAATACTGGAGCCATATTACAGTGTGTGGGAAATACTGGAGCCATATTACAGTGTGGGGTAAATACTGGGGACATATTACAGTGTGGGGGAAATATTGGGGCTATATTACAGTGTGGGAGAAATACTGGGGACATATTACAGTGTGGGGGAAATACTGGGGCCATATTACAGTGTGGGGGAAATACTGGGGCCATATTACAGTGTGGGGGAAATACTGGGGGCCATATTACAGTGTGGGGGAAATACTGGGGCCATATTACAGAGTGGGGGAAATACTGGGGCCATATTACAGTGTGGGGGAAATACTGGGGGCCATATTACAGTGTGGGGGAAATACTGGGGCCATAATACAGTGTGGGGGAAATACTGGGGCCATATTACAGTGTGGGGTAAATACTGGGGCCATATTACAGTGTGGGGGAAATACTGGGGCCATATTACAGTGTGGGGGAAATACTGGGGCCATATTACAGTGTGGGGGAAATACTGGGGCCATATTACAGTGTGGGGGAAATATTGGGGGCCATATTACAGTGTGGGGGAAATACTGGGGCCATATTATAGTGTGGGGGAAATACTGGGGCCATATTACAGTGTGGGGGAAATACTGGGGCCATATTACAGTGTGGGGGAAATACTGGGGCCATATTACAGTGTGGGGGAAATACTGGGGCCATATTACAGTGTGGGGGAAATACTGGGGCCATATTACAGTGTGGGGTAAATACTGGGGCCATATTACAGTGTGGGGCAAATACTGGGGCCATATTACAGTGTGGGGGAAATACTGGGGCCATATTACAGTGTGGGGGAAATACTGGGGCCATATTACAGTGTGGGGGAAATACTGGGGCCATATTACAGTGTGGGGGTAATACTGGGGCCATATTACAGTGTGGGGTAAATACTGGAGCCATATTACAGTGTGTGGGAAATACTGGAGCCATATTACAGTGTGGGGTAAATACTGGGGACATATTACAGTGTGGGGGAAATACTGGGGCCATATTACAGTGTGGGGGAAATACTGGGGCCATATTACAGTGTGGGGGAAATATTGGGGCCATATTACAGTGTGGGGGAAATACTGGGGCCATATTACAGTGTGGGGTAAATACTGGAGCCATATTACAGTGTGTGGGAAATACTGGAGCCATATTACAGTGTGGGGTAAATACTGGGGACATATTACAGTGTGGGGGAAATATTGGGGCTATATTACAGTGTGGGAGAAATACTGGGGACATATTACAGTGTGGGGGAAATACTGGGGCCATATTACAGTGTGGGGGAAATACTGGGGCCATATTACAGTGTGGGGGAAATACTGGGGGCCATATTACAGTGTGGGGGAAATACTGGGGCCATATTACAGAGTGGGGGAAATACTGGGGCCATATTACAGTGTGGGGTAAATACTGGGGCCATATTACAGTGTGGGGGAAATACTGGGGCCATAATACAGTGTGGGGGAAATACTGGGGCCATATTACAGTGTGGGGTAAATACTGGGGCCATATTACAGTGTGGGGGAAATACTGGGGCCATATTACAGTGTGGGGGAAATACTGGGGCCATATTACAGTGTGGGGGAAATACTGGGGCCATATTACAGTGTGGGGGAAATATTGGGGGCCATATTACAGTGTGGGGGAAATACTGGGGCCATATTACAGTGTGGGGTAAATACTGGGGCCATATTACAGTGTGGGGGAAATACTGGGGGCCATATTACAGTGTGGGGGAAATACTGGGGCCATATTACAGTGTGGGGGAAATATTGGGGACATATTACAGTGTGGGGGAAATACTGGGGCCATATTACAGTGTGGGGGAAATACTGGGGCCATATTACAGTGTGGGGGTAATACTGGGGCCATATTACAGTGTGGGGGAAATACTGGGGACATATTACAGTGTGGGGGAAATACTGGGGCCATATTACAGTGTGGGGGAAATACTGGGGCCATATTACAGTGTGGGGGAAATATTGGGGACATATTACAGTATGGGGGAAATACTGGGGCCATATTACAGTGTGGGGGAAATACTGGGGCCATATTACAGTGTGGGGGTAATACTGGGGCCATATTACAGTGTGGGGGAAATACTGGGGACATATTACAGTGTGGGGGAAATACTGGGGCCATATTACAGTGTGGGGGAAATACTGGGGCCATATTACAGTGTGGGGGTAATACTGGGGCCATATTACAGTGTGGGGGAAATACTGGGGCCATATTACAGTGTGGGGGAAATACTGGGGCCATATTACAGTGTGGGGGAAATACTGGGGCCATATTACAGTGTGGGGGTAATACTGGGGCCATATTACAGTGTGGGGGTAATACTGGGGCCATATTACAGTGTGGGGGAAATACTGGGGCCATATTACAGTGTGGGGGAAATACTGGGGCCATATTACAGTGTGGGGGAAATACTGGGGCCATATTACAGTGTGGGGGAAATACTGGGGCCATATTACAGTGTGGGGGAAATACTGGGGCCATATTACAGTGTGGGGGAAATATTGGGGCCATATTACAGTGTGGGGGAAATACTGGGGCCATATTACAGTGTGGGGGAAATACTGGGGCCATATTACAGTGTGGGGGAAATACTGGGGCCATATTACAGTGTGGGGGAAATACTGGGGCCATATTACAGTGTGGGGGAAATACTGGGGCCATATTACAGTGTGGTGGAAATACTGGGGCCATATTACAGTGTGGGGGAAATACTGGGGCCATATTACAGTGTGGGGGAAATACTGGGGTCATATTACAGTGTGGGGTAAATACTGGGGCCATATTATAGTGTGGGGGAAATACTGGGGCCATATTACAGTGTGGGGGAAATACTGGGGCCATATTACAGTGTGGGGGAAATACTGGGGCCCTCATAGAGTGTGAGTAGAGCTCCTGAGGGTCATCATAGATTGGGTGTTGGGGGCTATGGGACTGTCATACTTTGGGGGGGCTACAGACAGTCGTCGTACAGTGGGTGAGGCTACTGAGGGCCACTATAAGGGGGCAGTTAGTGGGGGCCATCATACAGTAGGAGGAGCCCCATTATTCTGTGTATGTGGGATCTGTTCGGAGCTCATACTGTGTAGAGGGGATCTATGGTATATGGGGGGATTCAGATATTACCAAATGTTAAGTGGGCACTTAAGAAGCATTACTGTGATAGGGGCACTCAGTGTATTGTGATCATGATATGGCGGCATTAATAGGGCACATACGAGGCATTCTACTTTGTAAGGCACAGTGGTGGACATTATGGGGTACTAAGAGGATCAGTGATAGGGGCACCTACGGCAGCAGCGGCTCAGCAGTGAGGAGTTTGCGCAGTTTGGGAATAGATGGGGACGGTGTTGGAAATCTAAGAAGTCAAATGTGTCTTTGTTGTAATCCTTGCAGAGGAGTCGTGACTGGGAGAAGTCGTAATGATGGTCTGGGCAAAAAGGAAGAGATGGGAAAAGTGAACGAATCCATCAGAAAGAACTTCACCTGTAACTCACTATCTATAACTGCAGTAATCTATTCCAGTATGTGTTCTGCAGGACTGGTATCAACCACTATGCGATCACCATATGGCGGTAATATCAGTGTTATGTGTAGGGATTTTCAGTAACAGCCCAGTCATCTACTGAGGTTCCCCTAAACCTATGTCATGGGTGTGTCATAGTGACAGACAGTCCTGTGGCTTCTGGCCATAGAAGGTCACAGCATTTGGCTGTGCAGAATGCTCCCTGACTTTCCATTGTTCCTGCTGTCAGTATTCATTGGTATAGGCTTTCCTGCTGGATTCATCTCTCTCCCTTTTGGACCCAGCAGAAGCTCAAATTCCACCCAGCTGCTGATCATCAGCATTCTCTTGGTGCTTAAATACCCTGATGCTGGTGATATCTTCAGTTCATTCTAGCTCTGGTTGCAAGCAGGTGGCTTGTACTCCTCTATGGTATAGTTGCTGATATCTTTGCTGAACCTCTACTGGTGTCATCTGTGAATAAGTAGTTCATGCTTTTTCCCCCCTTGTGTCCTCCTTGTATCTTCTATAGTGTTTAGTGGGGTTGACGAAGAGCTGATCCCATCCGTTGCCTATTTAGGGACCAGCAGTAGGGATAACTAAGCTCAGGTATCCGGCTCGGCGCATAGGTGTGGAACCTATCTAGGGTGGTGAGGACCCCAGGGCCCAGCACTAGGGACACCTAGGGTCAGGTATCCGACTCAGCGCATAGGTATGGTACCTATCTAGGGTGGTGAGGGACCCCAGGGCCCAGCTGTAGGGATACATAGGGTCAGGTATCCTGCTCAGTGCATAGGTGCAGAACCTATCGAGGGTGGTGAGGGACCCCAGGGCCCAGCAGTAGGGACACCTAGGGTCAGGTATCCTGCTCAGCACATAGGTGCAGAACCTATCGAGGGTGGTGAGGACCCCAGGGACCAGCACTAGGGACACCTAGGGTCAGGTATCCTGCTCAGTGCATAGGTGTGGTACCTATCTAGGGTGGTGAGGGACCTCAGGGTCCAGCAGTAGGGATACCTAGGGTCAGGTATCCTGCTTGGTGCATAGGTGCAGAACCTATCTAGGGTGGTGAGGGACCCCAGGGACCAGCAGTAGGGATACCTAGGGTCAGGTATCCTGCTTGGTGCATAGGTGCAGAACCTATCTAGGGTGGTGAGGACCCCAGGGACCAGCACTAGGGACACCTAGAGTCAGGTATCCTGCTCAGCACATAGGTGCAGAACCTATCTAGGGTGGTGAGGACCCCAGGGACCAGCACTAGGGACACCTAGGGTCAGGTATCCTGCTCGGCACATAGGTGCTGAACCTATCTAGGGTGGTGAGGGACCCCACGGACCAGCAGTAGGGATACCTAGGGTCAGGTATCCTGCTCGGCGCATAGGTGTGGAACCTATCTAGGGTGGTGAGGGACCCCAGGGACCAGCAGTAGGGATACCTAGGGTCAGGTATCCTGCTCGGCGCATAGGTGTGGAACCTATCTAGGGTGGTGAGGGACCTCAGGGTCCAGCAGTAGGGATACCTAGGGTCAGGTATCCTGCTCGGCGCATAGGTGCAGAACCTATCTAAGGTGGTGAGGGACCCCAGGGACCAACATTAGGGATACCTAGGGTCAGGTATCCAGCTCGGTGCATAGGTGCAGAACCTATCTAGGGTGGTGAGGGACTCCAGGGCCCAGCAGTAGGGATACCTAGGGTCAGGTATCCAGCTCGGTGCATAGGTGCAGAACCTATCTAGGGAGGTGAGGGACCCCAGGGACCAGCACTAGGGATACCCAGGGTCAGGTATCCAGCTCGGTGCATAGGTGCAGAACCTATCTAGGGTGGTGAGGGACCCCAGGGACCAGCAGTAGGGATACATAGGGTCAGGTATCCAGCTCGGTGCATAGGTGCGGAACCTATCTAGGGTGGTGAGGGACCCCAGGGACCAGCAGTAGGGATACCTAGGGTCAGGTATCCTGCTTGGTGCATAGGTGCAGAACCTATCTAGGGTGGTGAGGACCCCAGGGACCAGCACTAGGGACACCTAGAGTCAGGTATCCTGCTCAGCACATAGGTGCAGAACCTATCTAGGGTGGTGAGGACCCCAGGGACCAGCACTAGGGACACCTAGGGTCAGGTATCCTGCTCGGCACATAGGTGCAGAACCTATCTAGGGTGGTGAGGGACCCCAGGGACCAGCAGTAGGGATACCTAGGGTCAGGTATCCTGCTCGGCGCATAGGTGTGGAACCTATCTAGGGTGGTGAGGGACCCCAGGGACCAGCAGTAGGGATACCTAGGGTCAGGTATCCTGCTCGGCGCATAGGTGTGGAACCTATCTAGGGTGGTGAGGGACCTCAGGGTCCAGCAGTAGGGATACCTAGGGTCAGGTATCCTGCTCGGCGCATAGGTGTGGAACCTATCTAGGGTGGTGAGGGACCCCAGGGACCAGCATTAGGGATACCTAGGGTCAGGTATCCTGCTTGGTGCATAGGTGCAGAACCTATCTAGGGTGGTGAGGGACTCCAGGGCCCAGCAGTAGGGATACCTAGGGTCAGGTATCCAGCTCGGTGCATAGGTGCAGAACCTATCTAGGGAGGTGAGGGACCCCAGGGACCAGCACTAGGGATACCCAGGGTCAGGTATCCAGCTCGGTGCATAGGTGCAGAACCTATCTAGGGTGGTGAGGGACCCCAGGGACCAGCTGTAGGGATACATAGGGTCAGGTATCCAGCTCGGTGCATAGGTGCGGAACCTATCTAGGGTGGTGAGGGACCCCAGGGACCAGCAGTAGGGATACCTAGGGTCCGGTATCCGGCTCAGCACATAGGTGTGGAACCTATCTAGGGTGGTGAGGGACCCCAGGGACCAGCACTAGGGATACCTAGGGTCAGGTATCCGGCTCAGCACATAGGTGTGGAACCTATCTAGTGTGGTGAGGGACCCCAGGGACCAGCAGTAAGTTTGGTCAGCGGTCACCATCTTCCATTTCCCTAGACACAGGGGTCCCTTCCCTTCCCTCGTGCCCTTGGTACTTGCCCGTACCTATCGTGACAACCTATGATTAGGCTGGGCCACCGTAGTTATAATCAGGGTTACCTGGTTAGGGGCCCCTCAGATGTTTTTGCCCCCCCGCAGCTGAACCCCAAACTACACCTCTGGTGGGCACCAACATAATTCGGGTACATACACACTCGTTTCTTATTTTAGTCTTGGATATAACCCTTTCTTGGCACTGCAGCTGTTTAATTAACAGTCAGAAGGACGTTGGGTCATTGGGGTGGCTTTAATTAGCCAGGATGAACCCGATCAGCCATCGATCTCCACGAGAGATGTTATCTTCTGCACTCATATTAGCACATATTAGCACATGTAATTTATAGTTCCCCCCAAATGCAATGTAATAGATGTGAATTGATCACGTCCTCCCAGGACATTGCCGTACTGGTGATCCTGCCTGGTAAAGTGAACTGAAACCGTCAGTTGCCAAAAAAGGCTCCAAAATATATACCCTACTATCCATCTTGTACACAAAGTAGCACCCCACTGTCAGGCTAGGTACGGGGACGTACCAAGCGCATGGTGTGCCGCCCCCGTGCCAGCAACCGGCGCTGCTCGGATCCGGATCTACGGTACGGCTCAAGGGGCTCTCCGGACCCGGGGGTCTCGCAGACACTCCGAATAAAAGGGGGACGTATTTGTACGAGATTTATTGTAAAATGTCTGTGACGCCACCCACGGTGTGTGGTGAAGTGGGACACCACCGCTGCCGTTGTGGGATACCCGGGGGAGATGTGATGGCAGCCGGATGTTAACCCCTCCGTGGGTAGGGATGGTTGTCCCGGGGCCCAGTGTCTCTGTGCACGGTATGGCGATGGCAGGGGACCGCATGCCCAGATAGACCAGGGGGTAGTTGGTTACTCACAATTGAATGAATCACACGATTCAACCAAGGTGCTGGTGGCCGGCCGCCGCGGCCGGTTGTACTCTGGGCCCCCACCCGGGCTGGTGGTCGCCGACCTTTCCTCTGCACTAATTGTAGTTGTGTGTTCAGACTTCCCGGTATGGAACACGGGAGTCCGCTACCGGCTTTTTGTGTGCCTGAGGAGCCGTGCCCGTCTGACGCTGACCCATGGGATCTACAGGCACTGGCGGTGGCCCTATCCCTCTCTGTGGGTGGTTGTCTACTTTTTGGGACTTTGAGGGCAGGATTATAGTTCCTGTCCCAACCTATCGGTTAATTAGCTAGGCCGCTGGTTTCGGTCCTGGCTTCAGGGTCAGAGTACCCCTTTGTGCACGATTTCCAGTCGGGTCTCCGGTGTCGGTACCGGCCGGCTCCAACCATTCTCCGGTCCTCCTCGGATCTGCCGAGCCGTCTTCCCGGCTCCTGCTGACGGAGACCACCGTCTCCCTCCTAGCCAAGGTACCAGGGCTTCGACCCTGGCACCGTTCAACTTGAACTTTCTCTGCTGGAGCTACACCTAGCTCCAGCCCACACTCCTCTCAACTTGAACTACAAACTTAATCTGCCTGTTTTCCCACCCCGGGCTGTCTAGACCCCTAGGTGGCGTTTCCTAACCGCCTGGTCCCGCCCACTGGTGTGCCTGTCTTGCCCTGAGGGGGGGTGACTAGTGTTTCATTTCGGCTGTATGTTACCTAGGTGAGGGAAGGTGTTATGCGGGGGGCCTAATGTGTGACTACCTGGTTTCGCCAGGGCGTCACATTCCCCCTTGGTTTAATACAGACCGTCCGCGGGCTGTACGACCACCAACATTTATTGAACAGGAACTGTAGAAAGAAAAGATATAACATTTACAAGTATACTAACAGTGGTACATTTTTGGTTTTCTTCCCTTACGGGAGGCACTTTTCTTAAATGTTGCACATATAAACCGGGACGAGACCGGGTCCTTCTCACCTCACCCACCCAAACAACCTGCCCCCCGGTGCCACCGCTAAGCACAGGTGTGCAACCCTTGCTCAAGTCCAGGACAGGTCCGGGTGTTGCCCGTACGGGCCGGGTAAAAAGTTCCTTACCCGGCAGTCCTTTTTCAAGGGCCCCACGTCCAGGGGAACCCTGACCCGGAGGGTAGTCACCGGTTTTGGTGGTGACTGGGCCTCGGCCGACTCTACCACAAGCCCTTCCTCCAACCAGCCTCTCCAGAGACTGCGGCAGGTGAGAAGGTTGGTCAGGGACTATTTACAAGGCCCAAAAGTTTTTGGGTTGGCTTTCCAGTCCAAAGCCATGGTCCATGAACTGAAGACGGGACTTCAACTGTAAACGGTCCCAATGGGGACTTGCAAAACTGGGGTACCCGGGAACCGCTACCTTAACATTAATCAGGTGAGGTATTCGGTTAATTAAACGACATGCACACAAGACTATATACACAGTAAGCGGGCACCACTCCCTAAACATCAGTTTCCCTATATCTGAGGGGTGGCCGTCTCAGATTGGGACGTGTGGACCGTCTTAGCTCCCTGCCCTCACTGGGAACTAAGGGGGTAGAGTGAATTACGGGTTCCTCTACCCTAATGTCAGGTACAGCTGGCAGGGATCTACGGGGGCGTGGTGTAGGTGCAAGGGCTTCCTTGGGTGCAAGTGGTGGTGTATTGTCGACAGGCCTCTCTGGCTCCATATCTTCCATGGGTTGTGGGAACATTATCACGGGAACAATCACAGCTCCATTCTGCATAGGCCAATCATCCGGGAAGTCACCCATGACAGTGTGGATCACCCCCTTTGCGTTCTCCGCATCCGGTGTGGGAGCGGGAGCCTCCCCTACCATCTTCAGGGGTTCAGGGCACTTCTTCAGGTGGTCCCTGGAAACAGTGGTCATAGTCTTCCCATGGTCACGACTGACGATATACGTTTTCTGATCCCCCCATCCAGTTGGCTAGACAACGTAAGGGGTCTTCCCCCACTGGTCATCCAGCTTGTGCAGCCTTCTCTTCCTTTTCAGCACTACATCTCCGGGTTCGAAGGGGGCAGCCTGGGCTCGTCTGTTGAAGCGCCGCTCCTGCTTCTCTCGGCTCTGGCGCAGGTTCTCTTCTACATACTCTTGGATTTGCCGGTACTGTGTCTGGCGCTTGGCATCCCAATTGGCAGTTGGGGAAATGGTCTCAGGCACTTCAACATCCAACTCTAAATCTACCGGTAATCTCCCGGGCCTTGCCCTCATCAAGTACGCAGGTGTGCACTTAGTGGAACTGCTAGGAATATTATTGTACATGTCCACCAAGTCAGGCAGCTTTTCGGGCCACAGGTTCCGCTCCTCGAGGGGTAGGGTCTTAAGAAGATTGAGGACCAGATGGTTCATTTTCTCGCACATTCCATTAGTCTGGGCATGATAGGGTGTGGTCCAGATCTTCTTACCCCCGTACAAGTTGCAGAATTCCTGGAAGATCTCCGCTTCAAAGGCAGGGCCCCGGTCTGTCAGCACCTTCTCTGGATAGCCGTGCGGGCGGCAGAAGTAGGCCTGAAAGGCCCTTGCTGTAGTACGAGCCGTTAAGTCCTTGACAGGCACCTCCACCATGAACCTGGAGTAGTGGTCCACAATGGTAAGAGCATACGTGTAGCTGCTCCGGCTGGGCGTAAGTTTGACATGGTCCAAGGCGACCAACTCCAACGCCTGACGGGTGACTATTGGCTGTAGTGGGGCCTTCTGACTGGTCCCATCCAGTCTTCTTAGCGTGCAAGGACCACACTCCCTGCACCACGCCTCGATGGACTCTCTCATCCCGCTCCAGTAGAAGCGCTCCCTTAGCAGCATCTCCAACTTCTTCCAGCCGAAATGTCCAGCCCCGTCGTGATAAGCCTTCAAGACCATAGGTACATATGGCAGATTTTCACGTGCATCTTCGGGTTAGTCAGCCCTCTGTACAACTTGCCATGCTGCAGGTACAGGCGGTCCCTTTCCTTCCACAGCCGCTGTGCCTCTGCTGGGGCGCTGGGTGTTAACCTGGAACCATTCTGAGAGATCATCATCTTGACCAATCGAACCGCGGGCTCCTGGTCTTGGGCTTCCTGCCACCCATGGCGAGGTAACGGGTCAAAGGTGGCTTGCTGCTGGCCAACATACGGTTTTTCGTCCTTTCTGTCCTCCGACTGATGGAACGCGGGTAATTCAATTTCTTCTAATTCATCTTCATCAGCTGCCACATCTACGGGTGCCGCCTATCCAGTGGCAGGCGCCACTCCGTCATCCGGATTAGACGCGGACATCTTCCCACTTCTCCCCCTTGGTCTTTTGCAGGCACTCCTCTCTGCGGTTAGTTAGTTTTGTTTTACGACCTCGGGGTTTACCTTCCGGCAGTGTTCCCAGGGGACGGGGCTTCGTTCATAGGCTTCCATTGTAACTCACGCGGCATCACGCCGGATCCGGTGCGATGCGTTTTTTGTCAGAGACAAAAAACGTTACAAGAAACGTTCCATCCGGCTGCCGTATTAGCCATTTACGACGGATCCAGGAAAAGCCGGATGCAACGCAAGGCCATCAGGCACAAAACGGTGCTAATACAAATCCATGGGGATAAAACGGATCCGGCGCCAGATCAGTTTTATCAGTTTTTTTCCCGGATTGTGCCTTATGGAAAAAAACTGATGTGTGAAAGTAGCCTTAGGCAGGTGGTTTTTATTGTTATGGTAGGTTAATGTAATGACCTTGGCCAGTGCTAGTGATTTACAAGTGCCAGGGGTGTAGCTATTAGGGGTACCGCAATACCTGGTGCCGGAGCCTAGTATCGTAAATGGCACATGGTAGATGGGGGCCCAGTTACGTAAAATGACCTTGGCCAGTGCTAGGGATTTACAAGTGCCAGGGGTGTAGCTATTAGGGGTACCGCCATACTTGGTGCCGGGCCTAGTATCGTAAATGGCACATGGTAGATGGGGGCCCAGTTACGTGAAATGACCTTGGCCAGTGCTACAAATTTACAAGTGCCAGGGGTGTAGCTATTAGGGGTACCGCCATACCTGGTGCCGGGCCTAGTATCGTAAATGGAACATGGTAGATGGGGGCCCAGTTACATAAAATGACCTTGGCCAGTGCTAGGGATTTACAAGTGCCAGGGGTGTAGCTATTAGGGCTACCGCCATACTTGGTGCCGGGCCTAGTATCGTAAATGGAACATGGTAGATGGGGGCCCAGTTACATAAAATGACCTTGGCCAGTGCTAGCAGTTTACAAGTGCCAGGGGTGTAGCTATTAGGGGTACCGCCATACTTGGTGCCGGAGCCTAGTATCGTAAATGGCACATGGTAGATGGGGGCCCAGTTACGTGAAATGACCTTGGCCAGTGCTAGGAATTTACAAGTGCCAGGGGTGTAGCTATTAGGGGTACCGCCATACTTGGTGCCGGGCCTAGTATCGTAAATGGCACATGGTAGATGGGGGCCCAGTTACATAAAATGACCTTGGCCAGTGCTAGGGATTTACAAGTGCCAGGGGTGTAGCTATTAGGGGTACAGTCGTGCCTGGTGCCGGAGCCTAGTATCGTAAATGGCACATGGTAGATGGGGGCCCAGTTACGTGAAATGACCTTGGCCAGTGCTAGCAGTTTACAAGTGCCAGGGGTGTAGCTATTAGGGGTACCGCCATACCTGGTGCCGGAGCCTAGTATCGTAAATGGCACATGGTAGATGGGGGCCCAGTTACGTAAAATGACCTTGGCCAGTGCTAGGGATTTACAAGTGCCAGGGGTGTAGCTATTAGGGGTACCGCCATACTTGGTGCCGGGCCTAGTATCGTAAAGGGCACATGGTAGATGGGGGCCCAGTTACGTAAAATGACCTTGGCCAGTGCTAGGGATTTACAAGTGCCAGGGGTGTAGCTATTAGGGGTACAGTCGTGCCTGGTGCCGGAGCCTAGTATCGTAAATGGCACATGGTAGATGGGGGCCCAGTTACGTGAAATGACCTTGGCCAGTGCTAGCAGTTTACAAGTGCCAGGGGTGTAGCTATTAGGGGTACTGCCATACCTGGTGCCGGAGCCTAGTATCGTAAATGGCACATGGTAGATGGGGGCCCAGTTATGTGAAATGACCTTGGCCAGTGCTAGGAATTTACAAGTGCCAGGGGTGTAGCTATTAGGGGTACCGCCATACCTGGTGCCGGAGCCTAGTATCGTAAATGGCACATGGTAGATTGGGGCCCAGTTACGTGAAATGACCTTGGCCAGTGCTAGGGATTTACAAGTGCCAGGGGTGTAGCTATTAGGGGTACCGCCATACCTGGTGCCGGAGCCTAGTATCGTAAAGGGCACATGGTAGATGGGGGCCCAGTTACATAAAATGACCTTGGCCAGTGCTAGCAGTTTACAAGTGCCAGGGGTGTAGCTATTAGGGGTACCGCCATACTTGGTGCCGGAGCCTAGTATCGTAAATGGCACATGGTAGATGGGGGCCCAGTTACATAAAATGACCTTGGCCAGTGCTAGGGATTTACAAGTGCCAGGGGTGTAGCTATTAGGGGTACCGCCATACCTGGTGCCGGAGCCTAGTATCGTGAATGGCACATGGTAGATGGGGGCCAGTTACATAAAATGACCTTGGCCAGTGCTAGGGATTTACAAGTGCCAGGGGTGTAGCTATTAGGGGTACCGCCATGCCTGGTGCCGGAGCCTAGTATCGTAAATGGCACATGGTAGATGGGGGCCCAGTTACGTGAAATGACCTTGGCCAGTGCTAGGGATTTACAAGTGCCAGGGGTGTAGCTATTAGGGCTACCGCCATACCTGGTGCCGGAGCCTAGTATCGTGAATGGCACATGGTAGATGGGGGCCCAGTTACGTGAAATGACCTTGGCCAGTGCTAGGGATTTACAAGTGCCAGGGGTGTAGCTATTAGGGGTACCGCCATACCTGGTGCCGGAGCCTAGTATCGTGAATGGCACATGGTAGATGGGGGCCCAGTTACGTGAAATGACCTTGGCCAGTGCTAGGGATTTACAAGTGCCAGGGGTGTAGCTATTAGGGGTACTGCCATACCTGGTGCCGGAGCCTAGTATCGTGAATGGCACATGGTAGATGGGGGCCCAGTTACGTGAAATGACCTTGGCCAGTGCTAGGGATTTACAAGTGCCAGGGGTGTAGCTATTAGGGCTACCGCCATACCTGGTGCCGGAGCCTAGTATCGTAAAGGGCACATGGTAGATGGGGGCCCAGTTACATAAAATGACCTTGGCCAGTGCTAGGGATTTACAAGTGCCAGGGGTGTAGCTATTAGGGGTACCGCCATACCTGGTGCCGGAGCCTAGTATCGTGAATGGCACATGGTAGATGGGGGCCCAGTTACGTGAAATGACCTTGGCCAGTGCTAGGGATTTACAAGTGCCAGGGGTGTAGCTATTAGGGGTACCGCCATACCTGGTGCCGGAGCCTAGTATCGTAAATGGCACATGGTAGATGGGGGCCCAGTTCCGTACTTTGCACGGAGGCGCCGGAGCTTCAGGCTGTGTTCCTGCTAATGCCATATAAATATATAATGGGTGGAATGATGCAGATAAAGCCTTCGTTTTAATTGCAGCGGTTGCAGATCCCGTCCTTGCCACGTCTGCAGCTACAGGAAGGGTTCCAGGCCGAGCATTCTCCTGGATAGACAGGCTTATTAAGCATGCTTTAATGCTCCCTAGGCAGCGCTATTTCATAGCACAAGCAGCTTGTGGCTGGCCGGGGCAGGCTTGATAAAATTGTGCTGATTCTGTGCTCTGACACTGCTGACAAGACGCGGCTTATTGTTAGGGGAGGAGTGATGCGTCTCCAGCCGTCCTAGAGCTTTCCGAGCGCACACAGGCGCTTCTCATTCAAAGCCCAATCCATAATCTCGACAAACGTCTCTTCCCCGCATTGATTTCCATTTCAGCCGGTGCAGGGCCCTGAACAATAATGAGTCGGCCGTGAAAAGAGGACGCGAAGGATAGAGGCGGCAGCCTTTAAGGGGTTATGGATACACAAGATATACGGCCTTGTCAATAGAAGCAGCCGTGATGAGGAGGTGACCCAAGATTTATCGCAATGTATTTTCCATCTGGGTGACCTCCCGGAGAAGTTCAGAGAATGTGGAGATGCTCGGCTGCGGCTGGATGTCACCTGCGCTCCCCGCTGAGGGGCGAGCACCAGCAATATGCTGATCCATGTCCTCTTAAATGCCTTTCTGCCTCCTCTCCGAAGAGCGGTGCCGAGCACGATGGAGGGAGTTGTGTGCTCCTACGAGAGGAGACCGAAAAGGCAAAGGATAAGTCAGTACAAAATCAGCCTTGAGGTCGTACATTATATATTATCTGTATTGTCCTCTGCTAGGTCGTCTTACTACACCCCATCTAGGTGGAGGTCACCTTAACATCCTGGAGCCCAAAGGGGCCAATAGACCCCAACTGTGCAACACAAAATACCAGTGTGATGATAGACACTCCAAGCAGTATGAATAGAAGGGTAGTCAGATAAGCCAGGAGGTAATGTATAAGGTTCAGAGAGCAGACAGAGACGTGGTCAGGAAGGGGTCCGAGGTCAGAAGCCAGCAGGTAACATATAAGGTTCAGGGAACAGACAGAGACGTGATCAGGAAGAGGTCCGAAGTCAGAAGCTGGGAGGTAACGTATAAGGTTCAGAGAGCAGACAGAGATGTGGTCAGAAAGAGGTCCAAGGTCAGAAGTTGGGAGGTTACGTATAAGGTTCAGGGAGCAGACAGATGTGGTCAGGAAGATATCCAAGATCAGAAGCCAGGAGGTAACGTATAAGGTTCAGGGAGCAGACAGAGATGTGGTCAGGAAGAGGTCCGAGGTCAGAAGTCGGGAGGTAACGTATAAGGTTCAGGGAACAGACAGAGACATGGTCAGGAAGAAGTCCGAGGTCAGAAGTCGGGAGGTAACGTATAAGGTTCAGGGAGCAGACAGATGTGGTCAGGAAGATATCCAAGATCAGAAGCCAGGAGGTAACGTATAAGGTTCAGGGAGCAGACAGAGATGTGGTCAGGAAGAGGTCCAATGTCAGAAGCCGGGAGGTAACGTATAAGGTTCAGAGAGCAGACAGAGATGTGGTCAGGAAGAGGTCCGAGGTCAGAAGTCGGGAGGTTACGTATAAGGTTCAGGGAGCAGACAGATGTGGTCAGGAAGATATCCAAGATCAGAAGCCAGGAGGTAACATAAAAGGTTCAGGGAGCAGACAGAGATGTGGTCAGGAAGAGGTCCAATGTCAGAATCCGGGAGGTAATGTATAAGGTTCAGGGAGCAGACAGAAATGTGGTCAGGAAGAGGCCCGAGGTCAGAAGCCAAGATCAGAACACTTACACCAGACAGGAGCCAAGTGCACACTGAGCAAACAGGAAGTATGACTGGCGAAGTTCAGACAGAGCAAGACCAGTAAAGAAACAGACCAATCATCAGGAACGAGGCATATCTGTGAAGGCACCTCCCAAAACCAGCTTTGACCTTAATGCTGAAAGACAACCTGTAAGCAAGTGCACAAGACACATAGCAGAGCATTTTCAAATGCAAGATGCTCCACACAGTGGAACCGTCACAACCAGCATATGTATGTGGGGCCATTGTTACAGATTTTTTCATCGAGACCTTCAAGCTACCTCTGGTCTCATCGACTGCAAGTAACATCAAGAAATTTGCTCAATGTTGTAAATTGAGGAGATGCCAAGTTGTCACCTGCCCAAAAAGCAAATAAGTCTTTGTGCACAAGGCAGAGATATGTAGTCCATCCACACTGGGTGATGAAACCACGGGCAACCCATGTACCAAAGCATTGTCCACCATATGGGTATGGTAGGGCTTTCTAATTCAATATAACTGGCACCCATGGTGGAATAGTTTGGCCAATCGACCTCTACTCACGAGCTCCCCAATCATACGTGTTTATTGCCCGGACCCTTCACCATTAGGGCTCATTTATCTTTTCGCAACACACAGGAAGCATTACCGCCTTTCTGTAAGGTCCGCAACTGGTCATATGGAAGCTGGTGGACCCAGGTGTAAGATTTCTCCAAAAATATTACTTTGTGCCGACTGATCTCAACCTTCATTGCAAAAATGTTGCACTAATGGAAGTATTCGCTTGTAGGTGTAGACAAAAGATTAGGCTGTCACTACTGTGCTCCCCGCAGAACAATGCCTAATTAATGAGGAGGTTCCAGTGGCTACACCCACGGTGATCAGCTCAATAGAAGAGTGTGAAAATAGGGTTATCCGAATTGAAAAAGTTGTTTGTTTTTTTTAAAGTGGAGGCGCCCCCAGCCCCCCCCCCCCATACCAATAAACTAACATTGGCCAAACCTGCTGAAGTGTATAGGGGCCTCCCAACTCTGGAGAGGTAAGGATCCGGCGTGTCCCTTTTGTCCTCAGTGGGATAAGTTGACATCAGAGGAGAATGGCACCAACTGCATTACCAATGTATTGCGGTGCAAAGACCCGCCGGCTCCCTGCACCTGAGGCCAGCAGCCATGTCGGCGTTCAGGTCACAGGATACGCATAGCAGTGACGTCATACATAGCATGGCGCACGTCGGGGGAGTGGGGGAAGGTTAGAAAAATGTTTTTTGCTTTAAAAAAAATAAAAAAATAATAATGCATTAAAGAACAGCGACAGAACGGAGGACATATATACCAGAAAGGGCCTCAGGGTAGGGGATATACTGGTTATACCAGGGAAAGGGCCCAGGATGGGGGACATATATACTAGTATGCAGCTCAGGATGGGGGACATATATACTAGTATGGAGCTCAGGATGGGGGACATATATACCAGAAAGAGTCTCAGGATGTGGGACATACTGTATATACCAGTAAGGGGCTCAGAATGGGGGACAAATATCCCAGCATGGGGCTCAGGATGGCTGGCAAATATACCTGGAAGGGGTCCAGGGTAGGGGACATATACCAGTATGAGGCCCAGGATGGGGGATATATATACCATAATGGGGCTCAGGATGGGGGATTATACATACCTGGAAGGGGTTTAGGATGTGAAACATATATATCAGTATGGGGCTCAGGATGGAGAACACATATACCTGTAAGGTGCCCAGGATGGAGGGGACATATACACCAGTAAGGGGCTCAGGAAGAGGGAAAATATATACCAGAAGGGGCCTAGGATGGGGGGACATATATACCAGTATGGGGTTCAGGATAGAGGACAAATATACCTGGAAGGGGCCCAGGATGAAGCGGACATATACACTAGTAAGGGGCTCAGGGTGGGGCAATAAATATACCAGAAGGGGCCCAGGATGAGAGTACTTATATACCAGTATTGGGCTCAGGATGGGGGACAAATATACCTGGAAGGGGCCCAGGATGGGAATCATATATACCAGTATGGGGCTCAGGATGGGGGACATAAATACCAGTAAGTGGCTCAGCATGGGGGACATATTTAGTTGCAAGGGGTCCAGGATGGGTGACATATATACCAGTATGGGGCTCAGGATGAAGAACATATATACTGTACAGGGAAGGGGCCCAGGATGGAGGGGACATATATACTAGTATGGGGCTCAGGATGGAGAACACATATACCTGGAAGGGGCCCAGGATGGAGGGGGACATATACACAAGGGGCTCAGGAAGAGGGAAAATATATACCAGAAGGGGCCTAGGATGAGGGGACATATATACCAGTATGGTGCTCAGGATGAAGAACATATATACTGTACAGGGAAGGGGCCCAGGATGGAGGGGGACATATACACAAGGGGCTCAGGAAGAGGGAAAATATATACCAGAAGGGGCCTAGGATGGGGGGACATATATACCAGTATGGTGCTCAGGATGAAGAACATATATACTGTACAGGGAAGGGGCCCAGGATGGGGGGGACATATATACCAGTATGGGGCTCAGGATGGAGAACACATATACCTGGAAGGGGCCCAGGATGGAGGGGGACATATACACAAGGGGCTCAGGAAGAGGGAAAATATATACCAGAAGGGGCCTAGGATGGGGGGACATATATACCAGTATGGTGCTCAGGATGATGAACATATATACTGTACAGGGAAGGGGCCCAGGATGGGGGGACATATATGCCAGTAAGGGGCTCAGGATGGTCGACATTTATAGCTGGAAGGGGCCCAGGATGGGGAGGGGGGATCATATATACCAGTATTACTTTGGCCTCTTCACCCACTTGTTGGCAGGAGTATCAGACCCCACAATAATTGATGGCCTATAATAGGAGCCCCAAAAATCCCCGGTAACTTTTTTACTTATCTCCTATCATCCTCCCTACAGCAAAATGGCTGCCCCTAATGGCACAGATTCAGGTCATCCTCCCGTGTCCTGCCACGTGGTGACATTGGATGTCTACAATGGAGAATTTGGTTTCTATTAGAGTGGGATCTGGAGCCTTTTAGGAGCCTCTTCTCTTCCTCGGCTTTTTCCACTCTTCTAATGACCATTCATGGCTGAGTGTTGTGATGTCGGTAGCATTATTCGATACGCTGCGTCTGCCAGTGTCAGCGAGACTCCGCGTCTGTCTCTACAGATGAGGCACAGGCCTCTCTCCTCGTATTCCCTGGGCCCGATTTCTGGCAGCCGTCTTATATGACTCTCTATTAGGAGGCCACGATGAATACAGCAAAAGGATGATATTTCCAGGGCAGATCTCCCATAAGAAATATTGTATGTATCGGGGGTATTTTTTATATTTTAAGAAGCAATAACTGGTACTACTGTGATAGCCACACACCAGGGTCACGCTGCATTACTATATTCCCACAGCCTCCATGCAAACTCTGTATCAGGTGCAAGGCACTTATAATAATGGCAGCCCAATAGCACCCAACGTGGCAAGGGGTGAATAGTCTACATTGATTGTTAAGGGATGATTGTGCTCTACTTAGGTCATCAGTATTAATTGAGGGGGGCTCCAGCACCTGTAATGCTCACCGATCAGCTCTCAGCCGTGGGGGCTGGATGTAAACAGTGAGAAGAGGTGGAATAGTGCAGCGCCGTGCATTGTATAGTGGCTGTTCTCAGGTACTGCAACTCAGCGTCCATTCACTTCTCATGACATCGCCCCTGCATGACTACGGAAGACTAGTGACTTTCTGTCTAAAGACGCTAACATGTCATCCACCCTGCGTCTACTCTTCATCTTGGTCTACCACCCTACCTGTTACCTCCATAGTGCTGCACCTCCCTACATCTCCTCCTCCTTCCTGTCTACCACCCGACCCATGCTCTCCACTCTGCCGCACCTCCCTACATCTCCTCATTTACCACCCTTCCCCGTGCTCTCCATAGTGCTGCACCTCCCTACATCTCCTCATCTGACTACCACCCTACCTGTGCTCTCCATAGTGCTGCACCTCCCTACATCTCCTCATCTGACTACCACCCTACCTGTGCTCTCCATAGTGCTGCACCTCCCTACATCTCCTCATTTACCACCCTACCTGTGCTCTCCATAGTGCTGAACCTCCCTACATCTCCTCCTCATCTGACTACCACCCTTCCCTGTGCTCCCATAGTGCTGCACCTCCCTACATCTCCTCATCTGACTACCACCCTACCTGTGCTCTCCATAGTGCTGCACCTCCCTACATCTCCTCATTTACCACCCTACCTGTGCTCTCCACAGTGCTGCACCTCCCTACATCTCCTCATCTGACTACCACCCTTCCCCGTGCTCTCCATAGTGCTGCACCTCCCTACATCTCCTCATCTGACTACCACCCTTCCCTGTGCTCTCCATAGTGCTGCACCTCCCTACATCTCCTCATCTGACTACCACCCTTCCCTGTGCTCTCCATAGTGCTGCACCTCCCTACATCTCCTCATCTGACTACCACCCTACCTGTGCTCTCCATAGTGCTGCACCTCCCTACATCTCCTCATCTGACTACCACCCTTCCCCGTGCTCTCCATAGTGCTGCACCTCCCTACATCTCCTCATCTGACTACCACCCTACCTGTGCTCTCCATAGTGCTGCACCTCCCTACATCTCCTCATTTACCACCCTACCTGTGCTCTCCATAGTGCTGCACCTCCCTACATCTCCTCTTCATCTGTCTGCCACCCTTCCCCGTGCTCTCCATAGTGCTGCACCTCTCTACATCTCCTCATTTACCACCCTACCTGTGCTCTCCACAGTGCTGCACCTCCCTACATCTCCTCATCTGACTACCACCCTACCTGTGCTCTCCATAGTGCTGCACCTCCCTACATCTCCTCATTTACCACCCTACCTGTGCTCTCCATAGTGCTGCACCTCCCTACATCTCCTCCTCATCTGTCTGCCACCCTTCCCCGTGCTCTCCACAGTGCTGCACCTCCCTACATCTCCTCATCTGACTACCACCCTACCTGTGCTCTCCATAGTGCTGCACCTCCCTACATCTCCTCATTTACCACCCTACCTGTGCTCTCCATAGTGCTGCACCGCCCTACATCTCCTCATCTGACTACCACCCTTCCCCGTGCTCTCCATAGTGCTGCACCTCCCTACATCTCCTCATCTGACTACCACCCTACCTGTGCTCTCCATAGTGCTGCACCTCCCTACATCTCCTCATTTACCACCCTTCCCCGTGCTCTCCATAGTGCTGCACCTCCCTACATCTCCTCATTTACCACCCTTCCCCGTGCTCTCCATAGTGCTGCACCTCCCTACATCTCCTCATTTACCACCCTTCCCCGTGCTCTCCATAGTGCTGCACCTCCCTACATCTCCTCATTTACCACCCTTCCCCGTGCTCTCCATAGTGCTGCACCTCCCTACATCTCCTCCTCATCTTGGTCTACCATGCAACCTGTTACCTTCATAGTGCTACCCCACTCTTTGTCCTGTGTACTACCCGGACCCATGCTCTCCATAGTGCTGCACCTCCCTACATCTCCTCCTTATCTGTCTGCCACCGTACCTGTGCTCTCCATAGTGCTGCACCTCCCTACATCTCCTCCTTATCTGTCTACCACCCTACCTGTGCTCTCCATAGTGCTGCACCTCCTCCTTATCTGTCTACCACCCGACCCATGCTCTCCATAGTGCTGCACCTCCCTACATCTCCTCCTCATCTGTCTGCCACCCGACCCATGCTCTCCATAGTGCTGCACCTCCCTACATCTCCTCCTCATCTGTCTGCCACCCGGACCCATGCTCTCCATAGTGCTGCACCTCCCTACATCTCCTCCTCATCTTGGTCTACCATGCAACCTGTTACCTTCATAGTGCTACCCCACTCTTTGTGCTGTGTACTACACAGACCCATGCTCTCCATAGTGCTGCACCTCCCTACATCTCCTCCTTATCTGTCTGCCACCCTACCTGTGCTCTCCATAGTGCTGCACCTCCCTACATCTCCTCCTTATCTGTCTGCCACCCTACCTGTGCTCTCCATAGTGCTACACCTCCCTACATCTCCTCCTTATCTGTCTACCACCCTACCTGTGCTCTCCATAGTGCTGCACCTCCCTACATCTCCTCCTTATCTGTCTGCCACCCTACCTGTGCTCTCCATAGTGCTGCACCTCCCTACATCTCCTCCTTATCTGTCTGCCACCCTACCTGTGCTCTCCATAGTGCTGCACCTCCCTACATCTCCTCATCTGTCTGCCACCTGACCCATGCTCTCCATAGTGCTGCACCTCCCTACATCTCCTCATCTGTCTGCCACCTGACCCATGCTCTCCATAGTGCTGCACCTCTCTACATCTCCTCCTTATCTGTCTGCCACCCTACCTGTGCTCTCCATAGTGCTGCACCTCCCTACATCTCCTCCTTATCTCTCTACCACCCTACCTGTGCTCTCCATAGTGCTGCACCTCCCTACATCTCCTCCTTATCTGTCTGCCACCCGACCCATGCTCTCCATAGTGCTGCACCTTCCTACATCTCCTCCTTATCTGTCTGCCACCCTACCTGTGCTCTCCATAGTGCTACACCTCCCTACATCTCCTCCTTATCTGTCTACCACCCTACCTGTGCTCTCCATAGTGCTGCACCTCCCTACATCTCCTCCTTATCTGTCTACCACCCTACCTGTGCTCTCCATAGTGCTGCACCTCTCTACATCTCCTCCTTATCTGTCTGCCACCCTACCTGTGCTCTCCATAGTACTGCACCTCTCTACATCTCCTCCTTATCTGTCTGCCACCCGACCTGTGCTCTCCATAGTGCTGCACCTCCCTACATCTCCTCCTTATCTGTCTGCCACCCGACCTGTGCTCTCCATAGTGCTGCACCTCCCTACATCTCCTCCTTATCTGTCTGCCACCCGACCCATGCTCTCCATAGTGCTGCACCTCCCTACATCTCCTCCTTATCTGTCTGCCACCCGACCCATGCCCTCCATAGTGCTGCACCTCCCTACATCTCCTCCTCATCTGTCTGCCACCCTACCTGTGCTCTCCATAGTGCTGCACCTCCCTACATCTCCTCCTTATCTGTCTGCCACCCTACCTGTGCTCTCCATAGTGCTGCACCTCCCTACAGCTCCTCCTCACCTGTCTACCACCCTAATTGTGTTCTCTACATTGCTGCACCACTCTACATCTCCTCATAAGTTTACCACCCTACTTATCCTCTCTACAGTGCTGCACCGCCCCACATCTCCTCCTCATCTTCATCACTGTCTATCACCCTACCAGTCCTCTCTACAGTTGCTGCACCACCCTACAGCTCCTCCTTATCTGTCTACCACCCTACCTGTGCTCTCCATAGTGCTACACCTCCCTACATCTCCTCCTTATCTGTCTATCACCCTACCTGTGCTCTCCATAGTGCTGCACCTCTCTACATCTCCTCCTTATCTGTCTGCCACCCTACCTGTGCTCCCCATAGTGCTGCACCTCCCTACATCTCCTCCTTATCTGTCTACCACCCTACCTGTGCTCTCCATAGTGCTGCACCTCCCTACATCTCCTCCTTATCTGTCTACCACCCTACCTGTGCTCTCCATAGTGCTGCACCTCCCTACATCTCCTCCTTATCTGTCTGCCACCCTACCTGTGCTCTCCATAGTGCTGCTCCTCTCTACATCTCCTCCTTATCTGTCTACCACCCTACCTGTGCTCTCCATAGTGCTGCACCTCCCTACATCTCCTCCTTATCTGTCTACCACCCTACCTGTGCTCTCCATAGTGCTGCACCTCCCTACATCTCCTCCTCATCTGTCTGCCACCCGACCCATGCTCTCCATAGTGCTGCACCTCCCTACATCTCCTCCTTATCTGTCTGCCACCCGACCTGTGCTCTCCATAGTACTGCACCTCCCTACATCTCCTCCTTATCTGTCTACCACCCTACCTGTGCTCTCCATAGTGCTGCACCTCCCTACATCTCCTCCTTATCTGTCTACCACCCTACCTGTGCTCTCCATAGTGCTGCACCTCTCTACATCTCCTCCTTATCTGTCTGCCACCTGACCCATGCTCTCCATAGTGCTGCACCTCTCTACATCTCCTCCTTATCTGTCTGCCACCCTACCTGTGCTCTCCATAGTGCTCCACCTCCCTACATCTCCTCCTTATCTGTCTACCACCCTACCTGTGCTCTCCATAGTGCTGCACCTCCCTACATCTCCTCCTTATCTGTCTGCCACCCTACCTGTGCTCTCCATAGTGCTGCACCTCCCTACATCTCCTCCTTATCTGTCTGCCACCCGACCTGTGCTCTCCATAGTGCTGCACCTCCCTACATCTCCTCCTCATCTGTCTGCCACCCTACCTGTGCTCTCCATAGTGCTGCACCTCCCTACATCTCCTCCTTATCTGTCTGCCACCCTACCTGTGCTCCCCATAGTGCTGCACCTCCCTACATCTCCTCCTTATCTGTCTGCCACCCTACCTGTGCTCTCCATAGTGCTGCACCTCCCTACATCTCCTCCTTATCTGTCTGCCACCCTACCTGTGCTCTCCATAGTGCTGCACCTCCCTACATCTCCTCCTTATCTGTCTGCCACCCTACCTGTGCTCTCCATAGTGCTGCACCTCCCTACATCTCCTCCTTATCTGTCTGCCACCCGACCTGTGCTCTCCATAGTGCTGCACCTCTCTACATCTCCTCTTTATCTGTCTGCCACCCGACCTGTGCTCCCCATAGTGCTGCACCTCTCTACATCTCCTCCTTATCTGTCTGCCACCCTACCTGTGCTCCCCATAGTGCTGCACCTCTCTACATCTCCTCCTTATCTGTCTGCCACCCTACCTGTGCTCTCCATAGTGCTGCACCTCCCTACATCTCCTCCTTATCTGTCTGCCACCTGACCCATGCTCTCCATAGTGCTGCACCTCTCTACATCTCCTCCTTATCTGTCTGCCACCCTACCTGTGCTCTCCATAGTGCTGCACCTCTCTACATCTCCTCTTTATCTGTCTGCCACCCTACCTGTGCTCTCCATAGTGCTGCACCTCTCTACATCTCCTCCTTATCTGTCTGCCACCCTACCTGTGCTCCCCATAGTGCTGCACCTCTCTACATCTCCTCCTTATCTGTCTGCCACCCGACCTGTGCTCTCCATAGTGCTCCACCTCCCTACATCTCCTCCTTATCTGTCTGCCACCCTACCTGTGCTCTCCATAGTGCTGCACCTCCCTACATCTCCTCCTTATCTGTCTGCCACCTGACCCATGCTCTCCATAGTGCTGCACCTCTCTACATCTCCTCCTTATCTGTCTGCCACCCTACCTGTGCTCTCCATAGTGCTGCACCTCCCTACATCTCCTCCTTATCTGTCTCCCACTCTACCTGTGCTCTCCATAGTGCTGCACCTCCCTACATCTCCTCCTTATCTGTCTACCACCCGACCTGTGCTCTCCATAGTGCTGCACCTCTCTACATCTCCTCCTTATCTGTCTGCCACCCTACCTGTGCTCCCCATAGTGCTGCACCTCTCTACATCTCCTCCTTATCTGTCTGCCACCCGACCTGTGCTCTCCATAGTGCTCCACCTCCCTACATCTCCTCCTTATCTGTCTGCCACCCTACCTGTGCTCTCCATAGTGCTGCACCTCCCTACATCTCCTCCTTATCTGTCTGCCACCTGACCCATGCTCTCCATAGTGCTGCACCTCTCTACATCTCCTCCTTATCTGTCTGCCACCCTACCTGTGCTCTCCATAGTGCTGCACCTCCCTACATCTCCTCCTTATCTGTCTCCCACTCTACCTGTGCTCTCCATAGTGCTGCACCTCCCTACATCTCCTCCTTATCTGTCTACCACCCGACCTGTGCTCTCCATAGTGCTGCACCTCTCTACATCTCCTCCTTATCTGTCTGCCACCCTACCTGTGCTCTCCATAGTGCTGCACCTCCCTACATCTCCTCCTTATCTGTCTACCACCCGAC
Organism: Anomaloglossus baeobatrachus; assembly: GCF_048569485.1. Lineage (NCBI taxonomy): Eukaryota > Metazoa > Chordata > Amphibia > Anura > Aromobatidae > Anomaloglossus > Anomaloglossus baeobatrachus. The sequence continues at coordinate 231,495,414 of NC_134361.1, forward strand.
CTGTGCTCTCCATAGTGCTGCACCTCTCTACATCTCCTCCTTATCTGTCTGCCACCCTACCTGTGCTCTCCATAGTACTGCACCTCCCTACATCTCCTCCTTATCTGTCTGCCACCCTACCTGTGCTCTCCATAGTACTGCACCTCCCTACATCTCCTCCTTATCTGTCTACCACCCGACCTGTGCTCTCCATAGTGCTGCACCTCTCTACATCTCCTCCTTATCTGTCTACCACCCGACCTGTGCTTTCCATAGTGCTGCACCTCCCTACATCTCCTCCTTATCTGTCTGCCACCCTACCTGTGCTCTCCATAATGCTGCACCTCTCTACATCTCCTCCTTATCTGTCTGCCACCTGACCCATGCTCTCCATAGTGCTGCACCTCTCTACATCTCCTCCTTATCTGTCTGCCACCCTACCTGTGCTCTCCATAGTGCTGCACCTCTCTACATCTCCTCCTTATCTGTCTGCCACCTGACCCATGCTCTCCATAGTGCTGCACCTCTCTACATCTCCTCCTTATCTGTCTCCCACCCTACCTGTGCTCTCCATAGTGCTGCACCTCCCTACATCTCCTCCTCACCTGTCTACCACCCTAATTGTGTTCTCTACATTGCAGCACCACTCTACATCTCCTCCTCATCTTCATCACTGTCTATCACCCTACCAGTCCTCTCTACAGTTGCTGCACCACCCTACAGCTCCTCCTTATCCCTAGCACCCTAAATGAGTCGCCCAGAGAAGGGGGTACTCGGTCCCGCGCGGTTGCAAACGGGAATATCACTTCAGGTGGCCGTTGCCCGGTCCCGTGCCCTGGGACGCTTAATAAAAGGGGGTATTTACAGGGGATAATAGAGTTAATGTTCGTGACGCCACCTGCGGATTGCGGTTAAGAATGGAGAACCGCCGCTGCTGAATGTGAGTACTCCCAAGGATGGTGGTAGTGGCAGCTATGGTGGTAGGCCCTCCGCAGGTAGGGCTGTGCCTGGGAGATGTAGTGGGGCAATAATGGAGACCACACCAGGTTGCCTTTAACAGTCTCTACTCACTGTGGACCCAGAGCTTGCATGTTCCGGTCCCAGGAGGACCAGTGCCCATGTAGTGACCCAGGGCTTGCATGTTCAGGTCCCAGAAGTGCCCATGTAGTGACCCAGGTTGCTCTGTCCCCGGCACTCTCTGTAGATTGAGTCCCCGTAGCGTGGAGCATTTGGGCACCCCGACCGTCCCTTTTGGGGTGCAGTCTCCTTCTCCGTACGGCGGACAGTGCAGACCCTGCGCGGAGGTAAATGTCCGAACCCTGATTCTAGTTTACTGCTGATACCCCCGGATTATTTGGTTCGATGAAGTCCGTGAAGGTGTCCTCACCGGGCAGGTATTTATCAAACTGTTTGAAACTTGACATTTGACCTAGGGCCCTGTGCCCCGTGCGTGCTCCGGTCCCAGCGGTATCTCCAGTACCCGTCCTGGCGACCTCTCTCCTGTGCCCCGTGCGTGCTCCGGTCCCAGCGGTATCTCCAGTACCCGTCCTGGCGACCTCTCTCCTGTGCCCCCGGGGTCACCGTTACACGGACCCAGTTCAGGCACGTCCGCACACCTCTCCTGTGTGCTTCACTCCCCAACTCTCCTACCAACCGACTGACTGACCCCTCCCACCAGGCTGGCTAATCCCGGGACTTGTTACCATGGCGACCATCCCCTTACATGGTTAACCCTCTATGTCCAGTGTGGAGTGGAGAACTAGGATTTTAGATGGGTGTTGGTGGTATCGGCACTGGTACTCCAGGTCCCAGGGGGTAGGTCCTGCATCCCTTAGGCCCCCTTCACACGCACGTGAAAAAAACGAATTGTTTATTCACGGACGTATTAAAGGGGTGGTTTGCTCCCCGTGTGCCGTGTCTGTGGCACATGCATGTTCTCCGTGTGTTATACGTAATAACACACGGAGAACGGAAAGTCCCACCTTACCTGATTCTTCCGGAGCGGTCTGTGGTGCTGAATGACCGCGTCCGGCACAGGCCACGCCCCCTGACGCTGCTTCCGGCCCCCAGTGAAGGAGAAGCGTTGTTCAAATTCACTGGGGGTCGGATGCAGGCGACAGTCGCGGCAGAGACTGCAGGGCTGCGGGAGGGGAGTGTATTTTTATTTTTACAATGACACGTGTGTTTCTCTGGTGCGTGTCACGTGGGACCACCTTTACAATACATCCGTGTAGTACGGGTGTGGGCCGCGTGACACCCGTGCTGCCGGAGAAACACGGACATGGCGCCGTATGGAGCACACGGGCTCACGTCTGCTCCACATGGAGGCACGGGCCAATGGCTGAACACGTGCGTGCACATAAACCCATTGGTTTTAATGGGTATACGTGTGCCCGTTTCTCCGGTACATGCGGGAACGGACCTGGACCTAGCATGTACAGGAGGCACGTGCGTGTGAAGGGGGCCTTAGAGGATGCAGTTCCTTGTAGTGCCCTGAGGTGCTCATGGGCGCTACATAAACATGTTTTGCTTTCTGGTAATGATCTAAGACTAACATCCGACATAGTGTGATCCTCCCACTCCAGTCTCCAAGACTTTTCTTGTGATGCACCAGTTCTTTGGAATGCGCTACCCCAGACAATGTCATTAATTCCCAATGTCAACAGTTTGATGAGTGTCTTAAGCGTATCAAATTACCTCACTAATTTAACTTCTCTCTTCCTATATTATTCCTCCTGGTCCCTTCTTTCATCTTTTTTACCACTCCATGCACTCGATAGCACTTTGTAGCTGGACATATACAGATACCGGCCGGTGACCACTTCATGCAGTCTTATACGAATACCCTTATTATAATGAGGGTTGGACCATAGAATACCAGCACCTTTTACCCTTTATGTCACCCCTATCAACTCATAGATTTTAAGCTTGGGCACCGGACCTTCGCTGCCCTTTGAATTGATCAATTGTATTATTCTGCAATGTATGCACCAACCAAATTGTAAAGTGCGGAATATGATATTTATTTATATATATATATATATATATATATATATATATATATATATATATATATATATATATATATATATATATATATATATATATATATATATATATATAAATAAGAAATATTTTTTACCTCTGTTATCCTCTTTAATCATATCTGATTGCCATTATAGTGTTTATTCTATATGAACCCAGCCTAAAAATACTCACTATTTACCTGTTTCCACTTATGAACACAGCCTATAAATAATATTTACCTATGTTATTACTTATAAACCCAGCCTATAAATACTTAGTATTTATAGGCTGTGTTCATAAGTAAAAACATAGGTAACTAGTATTTATAGGCTGTGTTCATTAGTAAAAACATAGGTAAATAGTATTTATAGGCTGGGTTCATAAGTAAAAACATAGGTAAATAGTAAGTATTTATAGGCTGGGTTTATAAGTAATAACATAGGTAAATATTATTTATAGGCTGGGTTCATAAGTAAAAACATAGGTAAATACTATTTACCTATGTTTTTACTAATGAACACAGCCTATAAATACAATTTACCTATGTTTTTACTTATGAACACAGCCCTATAGATACTATTTACCTATGTTTCTACTTATGAACACAGCCTATAGATACTATTTACCTATGTTTCTACTTATGAACACAGCCTATAAATACAATTTACCTATGTTTTTACTTATGAACACAGCCTATAAATACAATTTACCTATGTTTTTACTTATGAACACAGCCCTATAGATACTATTTACCTATGTTTCTACTTATGAACACAGCCTATAAAAACTATTTACTTGTGTTTTTACTTATGACCCCAGCCTATAAATACTCACTATTTACCTCTGTTTTTACTGAACACAGCCTATAAATACAATTTGCTTATGTTTTACTGAACACAGCCTATAATACTTACTATTTGCCTATGTTTTATTGTGTTTCTGGCTGTGTATGGATGTACAATATGGAAGCAAGAGGGTTTTTTTCCTATATATCATACGCGACACCATATTTACTTTATCATGACTGGTCCGATGCGGTATTGCCCACAGACTCTAATGAGATGTGACCCCTGTGTGCAAATTATCAAGAATAATGGGGCAATGTATTAGGCTAGTGTCAGGCAGAGACGGTTTACTGCGCCTTTACTGTGAAGCCAAGGATCTGCCATGATGCATCTTTTCCAGCTCACTTGCTTCCATACGGAGTTGTAATTCCACCCAGTAACCTCTATGCCAAATTTTAGCCCTAAAAAAAAATCCTAAATTTATCTTTAATCTAGCTCAGTTTCATGGACTAACTATAGAAGCAATCCCCCTCCAAAAAAAAAAAACTAAATTATTTATCTTTAATCTACCTCCGTTTGAAAGTCTAAATAAGGAAACAACCCGCCCCCCCCAAAAAAAAAAATGAAAATGAAAAAAAATCCTAAATTTTATTTTTAATCAAGCTCAGTTTCAGGGTCTAAATATTGAAATAACCCCCCCAAAATAAAAAAAAAATACTAAGTTTATTTTTAATTTAGCTCAGTTTCAGGTTCTAAATATAGAAACAACACCCCCCCAAAAAAAAATATAATTTTTTTTTTATTTTTAATCTTGCTCAGTTCAGTATCTAAATGTAGAAACAACCCCCCCTAAAAAAAAATAGAAAAATAAAAAAACAACCTACATTTATTTTTAATCTACCTCAGTTTCAGATACTAACTATAGAAGCAACCTCACCCCACAAAAAAAAAAACTAAATTATTTATTTTTAATCTAGCTCAGTTTTAAAGTCTAAATATAGAAACCACCCCCCCCCCCCAAAAAAAAAAGAAATGAAAATGAGAAAAAAATCCTAAATTTATTTTATTTTTAATTTAGCTCAGTTTCAGGGTCTAAATATAGAAACAACACCCCCCCCACCCCCAAAAACATATTAAAAAAAATCCTAAATTTTTAATTTTGCTCAGTTTCAGTATCTAAAATATAGAAAAAAAAAAACCACCCCCCCCAAAAAAAAAATAGAAAAATAAAAAAAATCCTAAATTTATTTTTAATCTAGCTCAGCTTCTGAGTTTAAATATAGCGACAACCCCCCCCCCCCCCCCACAAAAAAATAAATCCTAAATTTATTTTTAACTAGCTGTAGTACCCGGGCGTTGCATGGGATAGTAACTGTCTCTCTTCAAGTTTCTGTGTGTCTGTCTGTCTCTGTATCAGTCTCTCTGTGTCGCTCTCTCTCTCTCGTTGTGTGGCTGTCTTGTTCCCCGTCTGTCTCTTTCCCTATCTCTTTCCTTGTCTCTGTCTGTCTCTTTCCCTGTCTGTCTCTCTCCGTCTGTCTCTCTCTATCCGTCTCTCCACAGACATCTTATTACCTCACATATAAGCTTCTTATACTATGAATGTCTCTTGTTCCTACAGCAACCAATCACAGCTCCTATTAATAGCCTGTAGCTCGCAGCTCCATTGACTTTAATGGAGGCAGGATATTTGGAGAGTAACTGTAAAGCGCAGGGTTAAATTTTCCCATCCAAACATAGTCTATGACGTTCCCTGGGTCACATGAGGCGTTTGTGCAAAATTTCGTGATTGTAAATGCGACGGTGCGGATTCCTTTAGCGGACATACACATACATACATACACACACACTCAGTGTTATATATTAGATATACTGTAGCTCAGTTTCAGAATCTCAATATAAAAACAACCCCTCCCCCCCAAAAAAAGTCCTAAATTTATTTTTAATCTAGATCAGTTTTAAGGTCTAAATATATAAAAAAAAAATTCCATTTTCTAATTGGATATTAAAAATGATGTACTGCGTGCCATAAAAGACACCCAAAAAAAATGATCTTGCTGCAACTTTAAGTAGACAGTGGTCGGGTGAAAGGAGAGTATCGGAGGATTCTCCTCTCACCGGACTACTTTTTACTTAAAGTTGCAGCAAGCTCAATTTTTTCAGAGGTCAGTACAGACTTATCTGAAGGGTTAAATTGCCACAATCTTCGTTTTTGGTGTAGCTTCTTGCCTCGCCATACTATTAAAACAATGGTGCATTAACGGGGTTTCCGATTTTGGAAAAACGCCTCGAGGCTGCAGTAGTTTGTTTAAAGATAAATAAATGTAAAAAATTGAACTTTATTCCGCTTTTCCCGGATCCAGCGCTGAGTCTCTATCGCCGCTCCCGGTGTCTGTTATTGTCACTTTGACAACGCTGCAGCCAATCAGTGAGTTTAGCGGCTCTTCCAGATTTGAGATCGGAGCCGCTCAGAGCCGTTTTAGCACTGGATCCTCCCTTCTCCGTATACGCTAGAGGATATATGAACATCACGGGGATCCCCTCTACGCTTTGTGCAGTCAGTTTAAGAAACCCAAAGGCGTCAATTCAGCAGTGATTGATTTTATTTTTATTTTTTTTTCATTTTTCTGGAGTAAAAATTGCATCAATAGTGACTTTTTTCTATTTGCACCTTTCTTAAAGGTTTTTTTTCCCATTGTAATCAGTAGATCTTGGAATAATAATAATTTCCACAATTGGATGCGATTAAAAATAATGTTCCTGTGCTGAGATAATCTCATATATGTGTCCCTGCTGTGTACTGTGTAATGGCTGTGTCTGACCGTACAGGGACATGGCCTGATCATACCCCATCTCCTGGGCCGGGGAGGACACACACGAGTATACAGACATTACAGCGCAAGATTGGAAATAATTCTTTGAGGTAAAACATTTAAAAAAAAAACAACCAGGGAAACGTTTTACCTCACAAAAAGATTCCACTATGATCCTGTGCTGTAATACCAGTATACTCTTTTACATCCCCCCCGGCCCAGGAGACGTGGCATGATCAGACCATGTCCCTGTACAGTCATTTTATTGAATGTTCTCAGTCAGAGGAACAAAATTATAATCTTGTGATACCTTTTAATGGCGACTAAAATAGTCAGACACGGCCATTACACAGTACACAGCAGGGACACATATATAAGATTATCTCAGCACAGGAACATTTTATATAAACACATCCAATTGTGGAAATTATTATTATTCCAAAATCTATTGATTAAAATCAACTTTAAAATTAACCCCTTTAAATTAACCTTACTTGATTTCAACTGTTTGTTGTATTCTGCTAATGCATGATTTAAAGGGTTATTCCAACCTCTAAGATCCTATCCCACCATATGTATCAGGTGTAATAATAATAATAATAATAATAATAATAATAATAATAATAATAATAAAAAATACCTCCAATTAGAAATGTAGTATAGTTCTCCTGATTCACTATGTCACTTTCCTCATGTGCAGGGCATTGCAGGAGCTTAGGTATCCATGGTTACAATCACTAGCCACTAACTAACTGTCACTATATTTAGGGTTCTAACTACGGATGATGAATATAGTGACAGTTAGTTAGTGGCTAGTGATTGTAACCATGGATACCTAAAGTCCTGCAATGCCCTGCACATGAGGTCAACGACACAGTGAATCAGGAGAACTACACTACATTTCTAATTGGAGGCATTTATTAATATTATTATTACTACATCTACTACATATTAGGATATGATTTTGGAGATGGAAATAGTGAATCAGGAGAACTATATTACATTTCTAATTGGAAGTATTTGCTAATATTATTATTATGATCACTAGGCACTGTCTCTATATTTGTGGTTCTAATGTATGAACATTAATCTAGTAACAGTTAGTTAGTGGCTAGTGATTGTAACCATGGATAAATAAGGCTCTGCAATGCCCTGCACATGAGGTAATAGACATAACTAATCAGGAGAACTATACTACATTTCTGATTGGAGGGATTTGCTAATATTATTATACTACATATTAGGATATGATCTTGGAGATGGGAATAACCCTTTAAGTCTGTCTCTTCCATCCCTTCATTACCCATAGAAGTAAAACAACTATATCTAGTGGTCAGTATAGTTCTCCTGATTCGGTATGTATCTTACCTCATGTGCAGAGCATTGCAGCTTAGTTATCCATGGTTATGATTATAAGCAACTAACTATATGAGTGTTTGTAACCATAGATTCCTAAGCTGCAATGCCCTGCACATGAGGTAAGATGCATGGCTAATCAGGAGAACTACACTACATTTCTAATTGGAGGTATTTTTAATAATATTGTTACTACTACTGCTACTACTACATATGAGGATAGGCTCTTGGAGATGGAAATAGTGAATCAGGAGAACTATACTACATTTCTTATTGAAGGTATTTGCTAATATTATATATTATTATTATTATTATTATTATTATGACCACTAGCAACTAACTCACTATATTTGTGGTTGTAACTTACAAACATGAATCTACTAACAGTTAGTTAGTGGCTACTGAGTATAACTATGGATACCCAAGGTCCTGCAATGCCCTGCACATGAGGTAAGAGACATAGCTAATCAGAAGAACTATACTACATTTCTAATTGGAGGTATTTTTAATATTATTGTTATTATTACTACTACTACTACTACTACTACTACTACATCTACTGCATATTAGGATAGGCTCTAGGAGATGGAGATAGTAAATCAGGAGAACTATACTACATTTCTAATTGGAACTATTTGCTAATATTATTACAACCACTAGTCACTGTCATTATATTTGTGGTCATAACTTACGAGCATGAATCTAGTAACACTTAGCGGCTAGTGGTTGTAAACATGGATATCGAAGGTCCTGCAATGCCCTGCACATGAGGTAAGAGACATACCTAATCAGGAGAACTATACTACATTTCTAATTGGAGATATTTGCTGATATTATTTTTATTATTGTGACCACTAGCAACTGTCACTATATTTGTGGTCGTAACTTACCAACATGAATCTACTAACAGTTAGTTAGTGGCTAGTGGTTGTAACTATGGATACCAAAGGTCCTGCAATGCCCTGCACATGAGGTAAGCAACATAGTGAATCAGGAGAACTATACTACATTTCTAATTGGAAGTATTTGCGAATATTATAATTATAATGGCCATTAGTCACTAACGGTCACTATATTTGTGGTCGTAACTTAGGACTACGAATATAGTGACAGTTAATTAGTGGTTCTAACCATGGATACCTAAGGCCCTGCAGTGCCCTGCAAATTAGGTAAGTGACATAGTAAATCAGAAAAACTATACTACATTTCTAATTAGAGATATTTGCTAGTATTATTATTATTAATTATTATTATTCCCCCTACTACATATTGGGATAGGATCTTGGAGATGGGAATAAACCTTTAAGTATTTTTGAAATATCAGTCTAATTTTTTTTTTATGCACGGTAAGTTATTGAAAGGATCTTTTTGCTCCACAAATGTGCAAAAAAAGCGCATAATTTATTTTGTAGCAATTCATCAAACATTGTGATGATTTTAAAAAAAATTCATCAAGGCAAAAACAAGAATACGAGATGAAAACAAAATATTTAAAAAAAACAAACACTAAAAAAAAAAAAAAAAAATATCATTAACTTCAAGTTGAGGGAGACGGGTGTTTTGCTAATATTGTGACGCAGTAAAGGGTAGCTATAAATCCAACGTCGGGTTACAACAGCCCATCCGTGAATATTGTGCTTCACATTTTCCAATATATTCTGTATATACACACACACATATATATATACATATATATATATACATATATATATATATATATATATATATCTCCATCACAAGCTTAGGGTGCGACAACACGAGCCAGGACAGAAGACACACAGGAGGGCGCGCGGTGTTTTCGGAGCCCCAGGAGGGGTTGCATTGATTGAATGCCGGTCGGTGTGGACGGTGCGAGCCTCATTCCACGTTGCTGGCTTACAATTATTGGAAAAGCACTCGTGCTGCTGCACTGAAATTAGTTATTGATCCCTTGTCCGGGTGATGAGCCCCTCCACTTGCAGAGCGCCGCTCCCTCACATCTGCTGACAGGCCTACCGAGCAAAGCCGGGCTTAACCCCTTCACTGCCCCGGCCATGCACGCCCTTGCCTAAGAGACACGCCGATTACTGCAGAACGTTCCACTTCATATTGCCATAGGGGCGATCTCGGAGAAAAATAAAAATCCTTCCGCAAAAATTCACTCACCCTTCTCGTCGCAGCCAATTTTCATTTTTCCCTAATTTTCTTACAGCACTTGGATTTTTTTATTGTTGAATGACCCCATTAAATTTACCAAACAATTACTGAAAAAAGGAGAAAAAATTAAAATGCGGTGAAATAAATAAAAGAAATGCCAAAAAACAGCAATTCTGACATTTAGGATGCTTTCTTAATTTTTACCATGTGAGTTAAATAATTTTACATTTTGATAGACTGGAGTTTTGCAGCCGTCAAAGTACAAAATTAGTTTGTTTTGCTTTATTTTTTGTATCGGGGTTCATGTTTAATGGGGGGGGTGTAACCAATATTCAATTTCATTATTTTATTGTTCTAGTTCCTCTAGCTTTAAACCTGTGATCGTTTGATGGTTTGTGCTACAATATTGCAGGATACATCGCGTTTCCCCGAAAATAAGATCGAAAATCAGCCCTAGCAGGAGTTTGTGGCCTTTTCTGCGTAAGGCTTAAATATAAGCCCTACCCTGAAAATAAGCCCTAGTCGCGGCTCAATAATGAAGTGTCCGTGCAGCTAAAAAAGGTAAAGATCTTCATTAAAGAAAGCAGACATCACCAAAAGAGAGAAGACGGACCCCGACTAGGATGTGGTGGAACGCGAGGACCTGCGGTGGAAGGCATCGAGGGCCTGCGGTGGAAGGCATCGAGGGCCTGCGGTGGAAGGCATCGAGGGCCTGCGGTGGAAGGCATCGAGGGCCTGCGGTGGAACGCATCGAGGGCCTGCGGTGGAAGGCATCGAGGGCCTGTGGTGGAACGCATCGAGGGCCTGCGGTGGGACGCATCGAGGACCTGCGGTGGGACGCATCGAGGACCTGCGGTGGGACGCATCGAGGACCTGCGGTGGGACGCATCGAGGACCTGCGGTGGGACGCATCGAGGACCTGCGGTGGGACGCATCGAGGACCTGCGGTGGAAT